>NC_057799.1:392356408-392375654 GCF_018294505.1 Triticum aestivum | reverse complement strand
TGGAGGGGTGCCCGTGGAGGGGTGGTTGAACAGTAGCCTGTGGAGTAGCGCGCGGTGGAGGCTGGATGAACACGAGCCCGTGGAGGCTGGAGGAGGTCGACGGTAGCCCGTGGAGGCTGGAGGAGGTCGACGGTAGCCCGTGGAGGCTGGAGGAGGTCGATGGTGGAGATGAACAGTATCCCGTGGAGTCCCGTATTGCGGTACGCCACACCCCTCCCGATGAACAGGACCCCCGTTTCGACCGTAGGAGGTCCGTTTCGTCCGTTTTGCGGTACGCCACACCCCTCCCGATCAACAGGACCCCCGTTTCGACCGTAGGAGGTCCGTTTCCTCCGTTTTGCAGTACGCCACACCCCTCCCGATCAACAGGACCCCGTTCAGAATGTAGGAGGTCTGTTTCCTCTGTTGTGCGGTACGCCAGGCCTCGTTTCCATTGCCTGTTCCGTCCAAGCCCTCCCGATGAACACGACCACGCATTTCATTCCGACCCAGCTGGTTGGCTCCCACGGGTTCCGTTGCCTCCCGATGAACACGACGCATTCCGTTGCCTCCCCATGAACACGACGCATTCCATTGCCTCCCCATGAACACGACGACGACGCTATTTCTCCGTTCCGACCCAGCCATGTACACGAGCCCTGGCCGTACGTATGCGCGAGTAGGCGTTCGAGACCCCGCCCGTCTGTACACATACGTGGCCGTATTTTCTTTCTTGCACCCTGGCCGCTGTAAGTACGTGTACATGCTACGTGCGCGCCTCTACTACGACACGTACGCGCCTCTACTACGACACGTGCACGCCTCTACATCCACCAGTATATATGTACGTACACGTTCGCAACCAGAATGACAACGCTACGTACGCTTCAAGCAGGTGGGTCCTGACTGTCAGGCACTTCCTTGCCTACAAAGATGTAGCTGGTGGGTCCCAGCAGTCAGGCGGGCGAATCGTTTTTTTTTGCCCGGACGTACTTCCTTGCGTGCGAAGATGTAGCTGGTGGGTCCCAGCAGTCAGGGGGAAATGTTTTTTCGCGAAATAGAGTGGCCCGTCCGGTGGGTCCCAGCTGTCTGGTGGAGGAATCATTATTTTCCGTGTAATAAGGAGGCACTTCCTTACTGCGGCCGTGGACCCAGCTGTCAGCCTCTCCACGTACAGTCCACGTCTGATGGAAGTCGTTCCGTGACCACGTTGACCATGCCGCGCCGAGAGCACCAGGGCGGTGGACGACGGCGAGGCCTAGGAAGGGGACGACGGGGAGCCGGGGAAGACGCGGCAGTGGAAGCCCGCGTGGGGAGGAGTACGAGGGCGAGGGTTCACTGGTTCGGCTGCGGTGTGAGGCTGCCGTCGCCGCAGGGCCTAGCCAGCGGTGGGAATAGTAGGGGCGGTGAGGCCTCCGCGGTAGCACAGCCGGCCACGGGAGGCAGGAGCATGCGGCACGACCGGCGCTGCTTTGGGCGGCTGGAGCAAGAAGACCAGAGGTTGAAGAAGCACTACGGCCGTTGGATGGACATCGTACGGTCACTGGAGCTAGAATCGTTCATATTGACTAAAGTTGACAAAGGCCCCCGTCCCAGTCATCTTAGTAGGCCCACAAGTCAGCCTCCCACCATGGTGGGTCCCAGCTAGCAGGGGGAGTATTCATTTTTTTGTGCGTAATAAGGAGGCACTTCCTTGCGTGCGAAGATATAGCTGGTGGGTCTGAGCTGTCAGCGGCGGTAACGTTTTTTTCGCGAAATACAGAGGCCCTTTTGGTGGGTCCCTGATGTCAGGTGGAGGAATCATTATTTTGCGCGTAATAAGGAGGCATTTCCTTGCGTGTGGCCGTGGACCCATATTCTTTTTGTTAGCATTACAGCCCATATTGTGGCCATGGTTAAAAAATTATACGAAATTTTGCATATTTCGGAGCAGTCCGAACTGTTTTTAATCCCGAAATTTCGACTCACATTCAAACTGATTTTAAAAATAAATGTATATCAATATAAAATCCAACAAATTCTCCACGCATAAAAATTAATGTAATTTAAAATCTCGAAATGAAATAAAAAGATATTTGAAACTAATTGCCGGTTTGATGTGTTTTAAAAACGTACAACCCATTTCTCATTACTGATGGGCCATTTTCTCGGCCAGCTGAATGAAAGCTCTCCTCGTCTTGAAAGATTTGCAGCCCAACAGGCCTGACAAAGCGACTTACTTGGCAAATCACAAAAAACTGGGTTGTGGCCGTGGATCCAGCTGTCAGCCTCTCCACGTACAGTACTCTTCCGATGGAAGTCATTCCTTGACCACGTTGACCACGCCACGCGGAGAGCACCACGGCGGTGGACGACGGCGAGGCCTAGGAAGGGGTCGACGCGGAGCCGAGGAAGACGCGGCAGTGTAAGCCTGCATGGAGAGGAGTACGAGGGTTCACTGGTTCAGCTGCGGTGTGAGGCTGCTCTCGCCGCAGGGCCTGGCCAGCGGTGGTAATAGTAGGGGGCAGTGAGGCCTCCGCGGCAGCACAGTCTGCCACGGGAGACAGTAGCATGCGGCACGACCGGCGCTGCTTTGGGCGGCTTGAGCAAGAAGACCAGAGGTTGAAGAAGCACTACGGCCGTTGGATGGACATCGTACGGTCACTGGAGCTAGAATCATTCATATTGACTAAAGTTGACAAAGGCCCCGTCCCAGTCAACTTAGTAGGCCCACAAGCCAGCCTCCCACCATGGTGGGTCCCAGCTAGCAGGGGGAGTATTCATTTTGTTTGTGCGTAATAAGGAGGCACTTCCTTGCGTGCGAAGATATAGCTGGTGGGTCCGAGTTGTCAGCGGCGGTAACTTTTTTTCGCGAAATACAGAGGCCCTTTCGGTGGCTCCCTGATGTCAGGTGGAGGAATCATTATTTTGCGCGTAATAAGGAGGCATTTCCTTGCGTGCGGCCGTGGACCCAGCTGTCGGCCTCTCCACGTACAGTCCACTTCAGATGCATGTCGGTCGTTGACCACGTTGACCAGGCCGCGCCGAGAGCACCAGGGCGGTGGACGACGGCGAGGCCTAGGAAGGGAACAACACAGAGGCAGGGAAGACTCGGCAGTTGTTTCCCACGCGAAGGGGAGTACGACTGTACGAGGGTTTACTGGTTCGTCTGCCGTCGCCGGAGAATAACAGCAGGTGTGGGTGAGTAGAGGGATGGCTAGGCCAGCGATGGGAGTACGGTGGGGCGGTGAGGCCTGCGCGGCAGTAGAGCCGGCCGCGGGGAGGAGGGAGCAGGCAGTCCCGCCGGCGCTTGTTTGAGCGGCTGGAGCAGGAAGAGCAGAGATTGAAGAAGCACGACGGCTGTTGGATGGCCATCCAACAGTCACTGCTTGTGCGTCAACCTTTTTTTTAGGAAAGCCTCAAATGTGTGGAAAACGGCATACATCCCATCTGCCATTATTTCTAATAATTTACAGCCCATTTGCTAATTATTAAGGTTTTTTTGGAGCCCATATTCTTTTGGTTAGCATTACAACCCATACTGTGGCCACGGTTAAAAAATTATACGAAATTTTGCATATTTCGGTGCGGTCCGAACTGTGTTTAATCCCGAAATTTCGACTCACATTCAAACTGATTTTAAATATAAATGTATATCTATATAAAATCCAACAAATTCTCCACGCATAAAAATTAATGTAATTTAAAATCTCGAAATAAAAAAAAGATATTTGAAACTAATTGCCGGTTTGATGTGTTTTAAAAATGCACAGCCCATTTCTCATTACTGATGGGCCATTTTCTCGGCCAGCCGAATGAAAGCTCTCCTCATCTTGAAAGATTTGCAGCCCAACAGGCCTGACAAAGCGACTTACTTGGCAAACCACAAAAAAACTGGGATGTGGCCGTGGACCTAGCTGTCAGCCTCTCCACGTACAGTACTCTTCCGATGGAAGTCGTTCCTTGACCACGTTGACCACGCTGCGCGGAGAGCACCACGGCAGTGGACGACGGTGAGGCCTAGGAAGGGGACGACGTGGAGCCGGGGAAGACGCGGCAGTGGAAGCCCGCGCGGAGAGGAGTACGAGGGTTCACTGGTTCGGCTGCGGTGTGAGGCTGTCGTCGCCGCAGGGCCTGGCCAGCGGTGGGAATAGTAGGGGGCGGTGAGGCCTCCGCGGTGGCACAGCCGGCCACGGGAGGCAGGAGCATGCAGCACGACCGGCGCTGCTTTGGGCGGCTGGAGCAAGAAGACCAGAGGTTGAAGAAGCACTACGGCCGTTGGATGGACATCGTATGGTCACTGGAGCTAGAATCGTTCATATTGACTAAAGTTGACAAAGGCCCCCATCCCAATCAACTTAGTAGGCCCACAAGTCAGCCTCCCACCATGGTGGGTCCCAGCTAGGAGGAGGAGTATTCATTTTTTTTGTGCGTAATAAGGAGGCACTTCCTTGCGTGCGAAGACATAGCTGGTGGGTCCGAGCTGTCAGCGGCGGTAACGTTTTTTCACGAAATACAAAGGCCTTTCGGTGGGTCCCTGATGTCAGGTGGAGGAATCATTTTTTTCCGCGTAATAAGGAGGCATTTCCTTGCGTGCGGCCGTGGACCCAGCTGTCGGCCTCTCCACGTACAGTCCACTTCAGATGCATGTCGGTCGTTGACCACGTTGACCAGGCCACGCCGAGAGCACCAGGGCGGTGGACGACGGCGAGGCCTAGGAAGGGAACGACACGGAGGCAGGGAAGACTCGGCAGTTGTTTCCCACGCGGAGGGGAGTACGACTGTACGAGGGTTTACTAGTTCGTCTGCCGTCGCCGGAGAATAACAGCAGATGTGGGTGAGTAGAGGGATGGCTAGGCCAGCGATGGAGTACGGTGGGGCGGTGAGGCCTGCGCGGCAGCAGAGCCGGCCACGGGGAGGAGGGAGCAGGCCTAGACGGGGCAGCCCGAAACCACGTCCAACACTTGCCAAAACTTCGTCCCTCATTTTCTGTGTGTTTCGCACACTCGACATTGTGTGGGCATTTTGACTATGCATCATATGAAGATGTGCTATGCATGAATGTTGATCAGCATGATGTTAACTGGCTGGTAGTTCCATTTTCGACCATGAATAAAACTTCCAACATGATGTTAACCCTGTTTGAAAAGGCCGTGTTAATATAAATGCTCTGCGTCAGTTTCTTATCTGAAACTGAACTTGCAGTTTCTTATCTGAAACTAAAACTTGCAGTTTCTTCTCTGAGAATCACATTGTCTGCACTTTTATACTCCTATGAAACTACATTTTTTAAGTGCTAAAAATAGATCTCTAGAATTCATAAAATACTTCATATGCTCAATACTGCAAATCTGAAATTTAACAGACATTCATATTTGAAATTACTCTCAAAATACACAACACAAAACACAATTCACAGCCTGCAAATACTGACAACCCTAAGCTCCTCCTGACAATTCACAACCTGCCCGACTATTGGGCTGGGGGGGGGGGGGCAGCCCCCTCCTATTCCTCGGCGGCAGATAGCCGCCCCGTGAGACGATGTGAACGGCGAGGGAGACGATGGCGGGGAAGCGTCGTCGGGCCAACTACTTTTCTCCTCTTGAAGTTGGGTTCGGTCGACGAAGACTCCACCGGCTCGCTCTGGCAGGACACCCTCACAAACGGCACCCTGTAGATGCTCGATCCTTCAATCTCTGATGGATGCTCCATCTGGGATCGATACTCCCACCACCGCTCCCTCACGATCGGATTCGGTGAATCTGTTTGCTCCATGGCCTAGAGGAGCAGCTCTATGTACTCCGGCGCAACTCCCTCCAGGAGTATCGCCGCCTTTTCGCTCTGTTGCAGATATTTGGCCATGGATGTCGCCGTCGCCGCTAGTTGGTCCTTGTTGTCAAACCAAGACTGTATCTCCAACATCCTAGCTAGCTTCACAGGGTCGCCGTCTGCGATCCTCATGTATTGGTTGTACTCCTCCATCGATCTACTTCTCCACAGCACCTTCACTCGCCGGCGGTGGTTTTTGAATGGAAGAGGAGAGGAGCAGCGCTGGTTTTGGATTAGAACGGGAGAGGAGCGACGCTGGTTTTGGACTGGAACAGGAGAGGAGGGGCGGTGGTTTTGAAATGGAAGAGGAGATGAGCGGCGCTGCACTTAGATTGGAACAGGAGAGGAGCGGCGGTGGTTTAAGAGGAGAAGAGCGGAAGAGCGGCGCTGGTCTTGGAAGTATTTTTTTGTTGTTTTGCGTATTTTGGGTCAAAGTTTGACCACGTACTGTATTTGACAAGCAAAATGTGAATGCATGTCACAAAAAATTGTATCGTTTGGTTCGTATCTGAATGTACTTTCAAATTATATTATTTTTGCAATGTATAACATATATTTTATGTGCGAAAATCATGGTCAATTATGACCCAGAATAAAAGGGAGACTAGTTAATGTGGGGTCACTTTCTTAATTGAAGGGTAAATTGATTTTGATTTTGATCCAGTCACAGCGCGCCGGCCCTCTCGTCCAATCCTAAATCGCTGCCGCATGCTCCTCTCCCTCTTCTCCATTGCAAAACCACCTCCTCTCCTCTCCATCTTCTCCATTCCAAAACCACTGTCTCGCCTCTCCCTCTTCTGATCTTCTCCATTGCAAAACCACTTCCTCTCCTCTCCATCATCTCCATTCCAAAACCACCGTCTCGCCTCTCCCTCTTATAATCTTCTCCATTGCAAAACCACCTCCTCTCCTCTCCATCATCTCCATTCCAAAACCACCGTCTCGCCTCTCCCTCTTCTCTATTGCAAGACCACCGTCTCTCCTCCCATCTTCCAAAGCTAGCACCGGACCACTCAGTAGCGAATCAGGCAGATCGCCGGCGGCGACCAGGCAAAGTTAGCCAGGTTGAAGGAGATCCTTAGTTGGTTTGACAATGAGTGGGAGATTTAGAGGACGGTGTGGGCCATGTGGCAATGTATGCGAAAGAGCGAGACGGCGGCGATGAGGGCGACGATGTACATGTACTCCTCGGCGGCAGTCACGCCGCAGTCCTCCGAGTTCATCGAGTATCTCCTCTGGGCGATGGAGCAGACAGATTCGCCCGAGGCGACAGTCAAGTGGAGGTGGTGGGCGTAAAGGTCGAAGGTCGAGCACCCAGAGGATAACGAATCGATCGAGTATGGTGTGCCGTTCGTGAGGGTGCAGAGCCAGCCGGAGCCATAGGAGTATTCGTTCTCCCACCGCAAGAGGAGGCCGGATGGCGCGACGTCGCTTCCCCGCCGTTCTCCACGGTTCCCTCGATGCTCACCTCGTTTCAACGGCGGCGGTAGGGTTTAAGGTAAGCTTCGCACTAACCTAATCTTCCACCTGCTCATGCTTACAATCAGTGTGACAGCTAATGAAAATCATGCTTACAATCGGTCTCCGAGTACTACGCCAATCACCCTAAAATAGCTCTGGACCTTTGGGTCAAAGTTGTGACACAGTGTACAAATAAAGAAAAATAGATTGGTGCTTCTTTCAGAAAAGAGTACTCCCTAGAAAACTGACAATATAAGCTACTAGTATTTGGTTAGATGATTTGCTGCCGAGAAAGATCCGTCCACAGAGAGCGCCACACATCCCACTGGTTGCGGTGGATGCCAATGCGTGCATGCAGCATGGTTGGTGTCGGTAATTTTTACTTGGCACACCTCGCACTCTGCATATATGCCGGTTCCATACGTACATTTGTGCAGTTCCACCAAAATCTAGCTGAATAACCCTGTTTGCAAAGATAGTGAAAAAGTGTGATTACATTATAGTGGCACTAGTTGATGAAACACACAAAATAAATAGAAGAAAATATTGTGATAGTATCATAGTATGCCATGCTGCGAGGGCGAGATGGGCCCTGCGACGCCTCATACTGGACATCGTCCCAAGTCTCCCAGATACACCTTCTGCCAGTGATGAACATCAGTGTACAACGGTAGTACAAGGAGGCGCCTTGAGACATTCAAATCTCTATTTTTGTACATATCAACTAAAATTAAGCACCCCAGTTTGCAGAAACGCTTAAACATTAACAATGGGACTAGTTGATGAAACATACATCAACAAAGAGAAGCACTTTTCTTTATCTACATTGGAAATGAAATGATAGAGATGACACTCGCTCTATGTTAACTGTATTATTACTTCATTTTATCAGTGACACTAGGGTCGAGCAGGTGGCAAACGAGGTGTACCGTGCGTCGCAAGGATCGAGGCCGGGGGTGCTTAGACTGGGATGCTGAAGCTGGCTCTTTCAGTCACCAACATGGATGATTCAATTCATGGGACCTTTTGGTGCAGTTCACCTAAAATGAAGCAATGTCCCATGAGCTAGCAGCTTCTTCTTCAATTTTTTTAAGAAAAGGGCTCCAGCCCCGGTTCCATTTCCATCAGAAAACGAAACCCACAGAGCTTCTTCTTCATTAGTTGCAATAAAATTGAGCAACATCAAGGTTGGTTGTGAAGCTCCTGGAATGCTCAACTATAATTTGGATATCATTTGTGCAGTTCAACTAAGATCGAGCGTGAAATGTATATCTCTGTTTGCACAAAAAAGGTGGAAAGGAGGGTGACTAACAAGTGATGAAACATGCATCAAATGAAAAGAAGCATGTTCCTTATCTGAATGGCAATCCTACAAGGACAGTAGCAATTTCTAAAGCACTGGCATTGCTAGATATTAGTGTGGGCATTAGGATTAACTATGACAACCGTTAAATACGACATAACTTTGGGCACGGGAGAGTAGGCGGACCAGGACAGTTGCATTTCTAACGAAAAGAACCAACTTATCTTAATGGGAAATTTTAGCAGGACATGTAAAGAAGTGCCATTGATTCATATTACTGGAGGCATTACATTGAAAACAACATTGATTTAACGTGTCCTTACTTTTAACAGTGCGACTGCTACATTTTACCAGTGGCATTACATAAGAGTGGCTCGGGGCAACAAACATCAGAACAGGATATCTGGGTTGGTCCCATTTTTGTTCGGTATAGCCACCTTATACTGTGTGAGGCTAGCAAATCTAGTGCTGGACTTACTCTGTTGACTTGTCCCCTAGTCCCCACTTTCTTTCCTTTTTCAACCAATAGATCGGGTTTATATTGAGTTTGTACTGTGTTTCCCTTTATTTCCCTATTAGACCTAGAGACCAGTTGGATAGCCAGTCTCTGCTACTTTTTGCCCCCATTATTTCCTCTTTCGAACTAGTCCTAGATTCAGGTAAAAAATCCTCCCCCACCCCCACCCCCTTTCTTCCTTGTTTGAACCAAGTAGTACTAGATTCGAGTGCATGAACTAGTTTTACCTCTTAAACGTAAAAAAATTAGGTGGTTTTCGAACAGCCAATCGATCCTATCTACGAGGGGGCCTGAGAAATAGTAAAAGATACAAATGCAGCGACGTCAGGAGCTTGGGAAGTAGAGCAAGGCCGGTTTCGAAGGAAGTTATACCTGATGGTCGCCGGGATGTCGCTAGGTGGGAGGCGGGAGGCCGGATCTGCCCACACTACGGCAGCGAGGAAGAAGGGGTCGGAGGCCCTCCCTCGCCAGCAGTGCTTGGGAGAGAATGCCAAGGCAAGCTGATCGGGATGTGCCCAGCAGTGGGTAAGAGCCGTCGCCGAGGACGACCGCGTGAACATTGCACCTTCTCACCTTCCCCGGCGGAGAGGATCCGGCTGGATCTGTGACCAGCGGTGAGCAGAGAGAGAGAGAGTGTGGCCACCGCTGTCGTGTTTAGATCTGGAGAGGCCGAGACAGTGTGAAGAGAGCAACACTAACAAGCAAGCGCGGAGGCTCCTGCCTATATAGTGGAGTAGTACTAGTTTTCTTTTTTCTACCGGAGCCGGCTTGACCTTGTCAATGACTGTCGAGAAGTCTTCATGCACGTGGCCCGGAGGCGCAATTGTCGTCATTTTGATCTGAAGCGCCGGATTATAACATATAACATGAAAAAATGCCACATGACAAGAAATCATAACCTCACTGCCCAAAGGAGACAACATGAATCCCGACGGACAAACTAGATGAGGAACAAAGCTCAAATTAAAGATAAACTCGTAGAAAAGGGGTCCGTTGATAGATGTCCTAATTAACATAGCCGGCTTGACCTAGATGGCAGCCGAGTAGTCACTGTTCGTGCCTGTGCCCCCAATGACTAGCCCAACTCAGTTGCCGCAGTTTAACCCTCGCAGTGATCCGAAGCACATGACACCTAATTTTGCGAGATGACAAGAAACTTTTTTTAGATTTCTCACCACAACTACAGCCATGTACAACACAACCTGCATGATATGTAGACGATAGCCAATCCAGGCGTGTCTGCTGGAGTCTGGTCACATGCATGGACGAACTGATCTTCCGTGTCTTGCAGGAATCGTCCAGGCACCAACGTAGTACAACACTTCTCTAGTGCTATCGCTCGTCTCCCTCTTCTATTAAGTCACCCGACTTGCGGGGCCGGGGAGTGTGCCTATGGTCGATTCTCAATTGCCGTCCCACATGTGTGTGCAAACGCAATATGACGCGCGTTCCATTTGGAGAGCAGCGTGCCAGACCGACCGACCGTCTGGGGTGCGACGCGAACGCGACGGGCGTGCTGTATACTCCGTACATGTGTACCACCGTTTTCTAGAAGCTTTGCTCCATGGCATGGGCGCAATCCATGGATACAAAATTAGTATACTGTATACTATTTAAAAGTCGAGGGCGGGGCTTTTCCTGCGCGGTAGGCGGCGGGGTAGTTCCGCCTAGTCGGTTCGACAGAGACGCGAGAAGACGAGGGAGACCCCTACCCTAGGGTGCCCTAGGTAGCTGCCGCACGCATCATTGTTTTCTCTTTTCTTTATGCTCTTGCGCCCTAGAGTGAAATGATGGTTGCTTCGTCCGTCCAGCTTAATGCGGGAAAGGTGGGGCTTTGTGATTTGACCCCTCATCGCTCATTTTCTACTACTGCGGCGCTACGACCGGGGTGCCTCCAATTCCAACCGCTGCTCCGAACTGTAATTTGGTGCATCGCACGTGGAACAAGACGGTGGATGAGCCACATGTCGGCCAAAGGGGTCCTGTTAAGTGTGTCGCCATTTCGTGTGTGGACTGACCCTGCTTGAGTTGCTACGCCAACACGACAGGAGCAGCCTACCATTCGGTTTTGCTCTTGGTGAATCCCGACTATATTGATCTAAAAAGATTCGTGCTGAACTACCCTCTCCGTCTCGGGTTTTTTTTTATTTTAAGGCGTCTCGGTTTATAGGGCCTGCACGTAGTTCTAGGTCATCCATTTGACTAACTAAATATAGGTTACTATGTCACAAAAAGTATATCATTGGATTCTTAAGCGGATGTAGTTGTATTTAAAAGTCGAGGGCGGGGCTTTTCCTGCGCGGTAGGCAGGGCAGTTCTGCCTAGTCGGTTCAACAGAGACACGAGAAGACGAGGGAGTAGGCTGCTGCAAACGCAGGTCTGTGTGATTTGACAGCGAGTTACTACTGGACAAGTGGGGCCCCGTGATTTGACTTGCCATTATCATTTTAACTGCGGCGCTACGACCGGCGTGAGTCTCCTGATTCCTGACCACCTCCATACAGGTGCCTCTCCCAATGCTCCACCATGTAGTAGAGGTTCGCTCTTGCATGAGAGCCCACTTCTCCACTTTTTCCTTGCCTCTCTTTCCTCCACATATGCAAAAATGCCATGTAAAGCGCACTATTGTACTTACTTTTACTTGCTCCTACAGGTGCTTAAGCTTGCCACATAGGCATAAAGTCTGATGTGGCAAGTTAATCAAGAAGAGAGAGACTAGTTTGGTGACCCAAGGAAGAAGCGGTGCTAAGCGCGTGTACCTAGGTGAAAAGACAATTTTGAGTCTATAGTTAATTAAATGAAGCAAACTTAGCAACACCATTTCATTGGAAGAGGTCACTCCTTGGCAAATGCAATAAATACTAGTACTCACTGTGTCCCATAATATAAGAACGTTTTTGGCACTACACTAGTGTCAAAAACCTTCTTATATTATGGGACGGAGGGAGTACGAAGAAAGAGATAGAGAGGAGTAAAAAAATTACACTTATAGCCAACCTTATAGCCAACCTTGTTGTAGTATGAGTGACTAAGTGATGACTATGTATGACATGCCAACATCAGATAGCCTAACGCACCGTGTTAAATCTCCAAGGGCGCGACCGTGCGAGCGACGCGACGGTCGTGGTAGGCCCGACCATGATACGGGCTGCTGGCAGCCCTTGGATCTGAGATCAAACGGTCGCATGCTAAGTTGCTGAAAATTTGCAGAATAACCCTCCAGGATAGGATATTCACCCATAGGTCTAGAATCACGCCATGCAACCGTTTGATCTCAGATCCAAGGGCTCTCGGAAGCCCGTATCATGGGAGAATGGAAAGCCACTACCCTGCCATTCGCACGCTGGCAGTTCGCTCCTACTCGTCCCCGCACGTCCTTCAATACTATTGCGGTTCGCTCCTAGTCGTCCCGTCCATTCACATTACAGCAGTTCCACTAATCCTAACCCTCCTCCCAAATCCATGGCGTCCCAAATCTCCATGATCGGCGGTGAGTACAAGGTTAGAACCATCACCGGCAATGAGTTCGACGTCATCTACACCCGTTCTTCCGCGACGGTGAAAGGATGCCTTTCTCGCGTCAGATGCATGTTCGAAGACTCAGATGATGAGTGGGTCGCTGGGCTAGATGTTGAGTACACCACAGTCCTGGGACTAGAGAAGGATCTAAAGGACGAAGAGAGGAAGAAGCCGGCCATGATCCAGGCTTGCGTGCATGACTTATGCTTGGTCTACCACATATGCCATGCCGACGTTGAGTGCCAGGATTTTAGGGACTTCCTTGAGAGCAACCTAGTCAAATTTGTTACTGTAGACTTTGGTAACGACAAAGAAGTCCTACGTCGGATAGGCCTCGTTGTAGGCAACACCTTCAACCTCCAGAAGAATCGGCTGGTGTCCTCTCGTCAGCCTTCAATGCTGACCCTGGCAGGAGCCATGGTTCATCCTTCGTACGGTAAACTGGAGAAACCTCCATACACATTTCATTGTCATGCATGGCAGCGGAATGTACTAGATATAGACCACATCCACAACGCTGCAATGGATGGCTACCTTTGCTTCAATATCTATAAGGGTTGGATGAAGAGAAACAGCCAAGTGTGCGGTTCAAGCAAAGAAGTATCGGCCAAGAGGAAGAGGGACAAGGACAAAGTCGAGGACGTGGACGAGGACTCCGAGTAAGGTGGCAGTGTCATTGCTCATGGTGGTTCTAATGCAGTGTCTACCGGAATAGTTGCAAAGTTTAATTTCATGTGTGCTTAATTTCATTTGAGGGGTGTGTTGTGCTGAGCCCCCAGCAGAACTATGTTATGTTTCTTCTCGTTATTTTAACTCTTCAGTACATACATACTAGTATTTTTACATTTCATCTTTTAGTTGGTATAGTACTACCACTCGTTTCTTCACATTATATACGTACAATATATATGGCCAACATCATATAGCCAGTAGTTTAGTTGTCAAAGAATTTCAGGGTGCTTAGTTTTGTCAAAGAATTCCAGGATGCTTCGAGGGTGCTTGGATCCAAGGGACTTATTTTAGTCTGACTAAAAATAGTCTCTTTAAGAGGCTAAAGTTCCAAGCACCCCTGACTAAAGAGGGGCTAAAACTAGTCTTGAGACTAAAAAAATTTAGTCAGGGTACCCCTACTAAAATGTGGATTAGTCCTCTCTCTACTCATTTAACTCCTCTCCTTTAACACATGTGAGTTCTGGATTGGAGGGTTTGGAGGATAATAAATGCTCATTAACTTGATTTTAGCCTTTTTAGTATTTGGATCCAAGCATGGGTGAGGCTAGTATGTTTTAGTCCCACTACTTTTAGTCATGGGACTAAAACGTATCCAAGCACCCTCTTAGTTTTATTTGAGGGGTGGGTTGTGCTGGACACTATTATTGTGACTAGCCTTTTTAATAGTACTATATGCATAATTTGGCGACGAGCGCTCTCTATATGTACCACCTTTTTTTTAATTTCAAGTTTTGCTCCATGGCGCAATCCATCGATACTACTGCTGTACAAAAGTATACATTTTTTAAAAGGCTAGAGGGCGGGGTAGTCTAGCTTGGTCGGTTTCACGAGAGGCGAGGGCCTTTGTGATTTGACGGCTCATTACTGCTGGAAGGCAGGGCCTTGTGATTTGACTGCTCGTATAAATGCGCCGACGACCTGATCGAGGAGGAGCAAAGAACCGTGCGGTATACTCAAGTTTTCCACTTGAGTAGTACTGCGACGGAGCAGCACGAAACACGGCAGCCCAGTGCCATATGGCGATAAAAAATGATCTAATTTGCTAGTCATCTCATTGTTAGCATTGTTCTATTCATTCCCTAAAAAAACATTGTTCCATTCATGCCTCGCAGAGAACGTGACACGTGCGGCGAAACACGCGAAGCAAAAGATGAAACACAGGAGCAAAAGAAGAAGGAAGATTATCACCCCAAATGATCTAATTCACCGCGGAGTCGTAACTGCTTCTTCATCGCCTCCACGACCTCCATCTCCTTGCGCGTCTCCTCCGCCATCTTCTTCATTCTGTCCATGACACGGGATTTCTCGACGCGAGCCTTCATCATCTGTTCCACGGCCGCATTACGTACCTTGACAGCAGCCGGGTGCTCGATGCGGAGCTTCGCCAACTCCTCCTTCTGTTCCATGATGAGGGCCTGCAGCATCTTCATCGAGGAACTACTATTCTCATGCAGCTTCTTCCAGCCGGCGTTCTTCTCCTTCAACAGGTCGGTCTCGTGGCAGAGCTTCGCCTTGTCCTCCTGAAGTCGCAGGATTTCGCCGGTCGCCTTCTTCTCCGAGGCAATGCTCTTCTTCAGCAGCATCACCAAGCCGGCGGTCAACTCCCCCTGCTGATTGAGCTCAGCGGGCATGTCGTCGAGGCTCTCCTTCAGCAACTCCATCAAGCCTTGGATGAACTCCTTCTGCTTATTGAGCTGATCGGGCATGCCGTCGAGGGATAACGACTCCAGCTCCGCCGGCTCAGCATGTTCGCCTCCACGGCTAGGGCGCTCCTGGGAGCCATCGCCTGCCCGTGAGAGATCTTTCGAGGTCTCTGCGTGGCGGCGAGCCCTCTTTTTTTCCGCAGCCTTGGTTGCCGCTCCCTTGTTACGAGTAGTTCTCGACCTAGAGCTCTGCTCACCGGCCATGGCAACGACGGACGAAGAAGAAGCACTTATGAGGAGGAAAGGTAGAGTAATTTTCGGTTAGGTAGTTCCCCTTTTTATAACCTAAGTACTAGCACTAGTACTAATACCTGCATAGTGGGAACACGTTCAGGTTTGGTACGTACTAGTAGGTGTGAGCAGGCTTTCGAATGTGATGGGAACAAGGTAAAGATTAATTGATGGTTTTGGTTTCGAGGCCCGAAACGGCTCCCGATGAGTTTAGCGGAACATAAATTTCAAGTACTACACTGCTCAAATGCGTAAATATTATGTTACTGTCAAAAATTGGCACAAAATACGAAGAAGACCAATGGAAGTACTACTAGCAACCCACGATTTAAATACTCGCATGCGTGCAGTGGAGTAATAATGTCTTTCTTCCGCCCTCACGTCCACTCAATTTGCATGCACTGTATTAATTGACCATCAATGAAGTGAACGACTTTACACGCGTCAAATTATAACATGGGGTGGATCTTGGTACAAAATTGCCTCCGCCCGTGTACCCGCGTGTGCGTGCGAGGGAATGAGTGCGTGCGTGCCGTGCGTGCACATCTTCGCTTCGTGCATGTACCGCCAGTATGGCTCAGGGAGGACGAGTACATTCTTCTGGAACCAGCAGCACGCCACTGTGATCAATCCATGCAAGGAGGTCGCGACAACGCCTCCACATGTGCCACGTGGCTTCATGAACTGTAAGAGAGACACTGTGTAGCGTGCCATTGGTATTCTAATTTACGTGTTTTGCACATACTCGAAGTACTAGTAAGGTACACGTGCATTGCATGCATCAGATTTTGCAACCAAATTATGAATAAATACCACACTATAGCATGTAAGCTCTGAGTCATATATGCCTGATGTAGCCCTTCGTTTAATTCTTATAGTTCATCTCATTCAAAATCAATTAGTTTTTATAAAAAAGCTAAGAATGCGGGAATAGGAAAAACATGGGATTATAGTGGAATGTCGTCTTGAATTCTACAGGATTGTACGAGTGTTTGATTATGCATAGAAAAAACGCAGAATTCTTTCAAAAATGTTTGAGTGGATGGGATGTTTCCTATGAAATCTAGTGCAAATGAATCATATGGAAAAATTCCTATGGTTTACAATCCTATGATTCAAACAACCAAGATAGAAAAAATTCCTAATGATTAGAATCCTCCAAAATTCCTTTGAGAATCCTTTGAATCAAAGAAGCCCTTAATCTATTTTATGATTCATGGAATTGTGCGTTGTAAAGCATAAAGTAAAAAACAAATAATGGCAATTCAACTAGAAAAAAAGTGTGGGCAGTTATGATACGGAAGATTCTGGAACAAAAGAGAACCACTTTTGTTTTGAGGTTTGTGCATTATGCTTAAGTTCAACCATGGAGTCTGCTAGATTGTACATGTGGCAAAATCCGGTGGGGGCTAGAAGATGGTGCGAGGGGCCGAGTGGAGGGAGACTATGAAGGAATGCACAAGTGCGAGATCGATATTTAGAGAGAGGGGGCGAACACGTGCGCTGTTGTGCGCAGTGGCGGAGCCATGAAAAATAAATGAGCTAGGGGGGCAAGCATTGCTAGTCCTTTACGAGGAGGGTCAATTCATGAACTTAAACCATTTTTAGCAGCAATTGTCTAATGATCACATTCATATTAACCTCGATATATAGTGATGTTAGGGGGGGAGGGGGCAGGGCCCTTACTGCCCCTGTCTTCGCCGTTGTGCATGCGTCTGAGAGATGAAGCGGAAGGCATGGATGATGAGAGGGGATGTTGGATATATAATTAATGTGGGTGTATTAGCTACATATGTTAATCCTATATAGAGAGGTATAGATTGATCGATGTGGACGTGGGAAAGAGGGTGAGACCTCACTGGATATATCGATTGATCGGTTTGTGTGGAAAACTATGAAAGACCTAGCTATATACACACATACATAGAGGAACATCGATCGTTCTGCATGCACGCGTGAGAGATGAAGAATGCCCGATATGATGGAGAGGGGGATGTGCGTGGGTGTGTGCCTTCATGGGAGACCAACCTGAAGAAAAAGATTGTATGCGTGCGATGGATAATGCCGACTGGTAGTGTGTGTGCATGCATGCACGAGAGAAAGTTAGTGGTACAATTATAAAGAGAAGACTACTGTGTGGGTGTAAAAGAATAGGTGAGGTCATAATCAATGTAAAGTTGAATTCAAATATTTGAATAAGAGATCCTGATGTTTGAAACCCATGCATGCATGAATATAACGGAGATCTGCGCGGTGTGGTTTGGAAATGAGCATGTTGTAATGTATACACATTGAACAAGGTCAGACTAATTTGAATTTGAGATACCGATGGCAGACATCATTTGGCCATGTCGCATCCATGCATGGACACACTATTCTAATTGGAGATGATGGGCGGCTTTTGCATCACATATCTATATCTATACCCCTATATATATTATATTTTATATTTTTTATATTGTGTGCGGGTAACTTTAACTTTGAAAGATGGTCGTTGGATGAGGCGAATCCGATGGTCCAAAGATGGCAAATTTGAGCACTACTGGCCATTGGATCTCATCTAGATTCCACCAGATTTCGCCACATGTATAATCTAGAAGACTCCATGGTTGAACTTAAGCATAATGCACAAACATCAAAACACAAGCACTTCTTATTTGTTCTAGAATCTTCCGTATCAGAATTTCCCAAATGTTTTTCTACATGATTTGCCATTATTTGTTTTTACTTTATGTCTTACGACGCACAATTCCATGAATCTTAAAATAGATTAGCTTTCTTATGAAAACTAGATGATTTTGAATGAAATGAACTATAAGAATTAAACGAACATCTACATCATGCATATATGACTCAAAGCTTGCATGCTATAATGTGGTATTTATTCATAATTTGGTTGCCAAATCTCATGCGTGCAATGCACGTGTACCTTACTCTAGTCTAAATGGTGTTTGTGTGTGTGTGTTGTGCGTGTTGAGGTGCAAATTGTCTTTTTTTGGGTACACGTTAAGCTTGTTCTTCCAAAATTTCAAGCCGCGCCTTGTTATGCCGAAAATTCAAGCTAGCGTCTCTGTCTATCGTGCTGCGAAACTCCCGCCTCTTCAACCCGCGCCTTGTTAGCCCGAAATATTTAAGATATATCTTTGTCTCGTTGTGCTCCGACAACTCCCTCCATCTCAACCCGCGCCTTGCTATTCCGAAATTACAACGCGCGCGAAAACTGCCACCTCCTGTGAAATCCCGACATGCGAAATGCCCGTGGTACCCCTGAACCGAAAGAAACGCCTCTAAGCCATGGTTCCCCACTTCCATCCCATCCGCCCACCCATTAGTACACCAAGGCCGCGAAAACCCGTGACGAAACCCCACACCCTGCTCCGTCCGCCACCTAGCCAGAGCCTCTTCCCCGACGACGTCGTCCACAGCAACACCTCGACGTCCCTCATCCACCGTACCGGATGAGGATCCGTCGTCGATCTCATCGTCCCGCCGGTTCAGCCACCCCGTCCTCCACCTCCAAGGAGCTGCCCTGACGTTCCCCTCATCTTTCGTGCCACCTCCATTCCCACACCGCCGTCTTCACCTGCACCACCGGAAGAGCATCATCATCACCGTTTCCACGGATGAAGCTGCGGCCTAATCGGCGCCACCAAAGAGGTTGTACACTAATCGCCGCATTTTCTTCTTGATTCGATCTCACGGTGCTGCCGGTGCTCGGTCCCGAGCCGACACGGCGTGGCTCCATCCACGGCAGCGTCGCCGGCCACTTCCTCCACGGCGTCGCTCCCTCGGCGGTGACGTCCACATCAGTAGGAGCTGCTGCTGCTTTAGCTCTCGCTCGCGCTGCTGCTCCGCTCTTGCTCTCGGTCCCCTGCCTGGTCTGCTCTTGCTATTGCTCTTGCTCGCGCTACTGCTCTCGCTCTTGCTCTTGCTTGCGATGCTGCTCCGATTTAGCTACACTTCAGTCGACTGAATCGACTTTTGGGTCAGTCG
>NC_057799.1:392353309-392355849 GCF_018294505.1 Triticum aestivum | reverse complement strand
ACTGCAGGCCCTTGATTTCGTATCGAACGGCTGCAAAATTGACTGACCAGAGATGAAAAAGTCAGTCGACCGACGTGTAGCCTTACCTTGCTAGTGCGTTCAGTTTCGACAGCAAAATTCAGTTTCGACTGCAAAATTCAGTTTCGACAGTTAAGTTCAGTTTCGACAGTTAAGTTCAGTTTCGACAGTTAAATTCAGTTTCGACAGTTAAGTTCAGAGATGAGGGGCTGATGTATTTTACATCTAGCACTTTGTGGTTATGTATTTTACGTCATGTATTGGAGATGCTATTAGAATTCCACTCAGGTTAACGTTGTTCGTTGTCTCTCTTGTCCTGCTTCAGCCTCGGCGTCGTACAACTCACCGGAGCTGCTCCAACGACGAAACCCTCCATCACAGCGGAGCAGTACCTCGGGCTCCATCTCCAGACGCCTAAGATCTTCTTCCCCTCCTCCGACAGCCAAGTCAGCCGGAGCATCCTCACCGGCCAACCCAATCACGCTGAGATCGACATGGCTTCGCCAAAGAGGTTGTACACTTGTTGCATCTCTTTTTTACTCTACATGTTATATATATTGTCCACTGAGCACTCGTAGTAACGGGAAATACGATTATTTTATCCTACTATATGAGAAGCAGTGAGGTACCAGGCAACTTAGCTATCCGTGATGGACTCTCTTGAACGCCATCATTATTTATCTCTGCGCGTTTGAGCTGTGCATTTGTCGATGGGCCTGGGAGTTGAGCTAGTATGGCAGTGGCCTGGGTCCAAAGTAATAGAAGTAGCACAAAAACATTTTTTTAGTGTAGGATTTTCCTTGCTCAAGCCTGCCTACTAGAATCGCCAGTGCTTGAAAGGAAAATTGAATGAAAAACATCGGAATTGGAAAGTCTCCTATGGTACTACTTTTCATGAATTTGGTGCAATGGAATGGAGCAAAGGAAAACTGTAGGATTTGTTCCTTTAGTGTCTCCTTGAAAGAAAAACCATAGGAATTCTAATTTCCACTTCTCCTCCTTTTCATATTCCTATTCATCAAGCACAAGACTAAGAGATAGTAGCATAATAGCATTATAACCGTACATTTTCTTGTGGTTTGACTTAATCTCACCATGCTTTTTTGCATCCTGTGATCTTCCAATTGTTGTGAATCAAACACCTAGATTGGCAGAAATCCTGTGTTTTCAAATTCTCTATTTTGCACATGCATTTCTATCCTATTCCTGTCTATTTCCTATCCCTGCATTGTTAGAATCCTCAAATTCAAACAAGCCCATACTCAATTACTTCTGTTACAGATATGTGTCAAAGAAAACCTTGTGTGGTTTGTCCTGCTCCTGCTGCGCTGTGTTCCACCCCAGCTCAGCTGCTCCAACGACGGAAGGGTTCACCACACAGCAGGGATCCGCTCTCCAGACTGTCTTTCGCCACGTCAAATCTTGTTCCCCACCGCCGGCAGCCACGACAACTGCATTACCATCATCAACTAAGCAGATGACCTTGAGGACTACACGGGTCCGCAAGAGAGGTCGAAATCTTCCGTGTCTGCTTACGTTATGCGTCGCTTAATATGATGACATGCTACATTATCGTCGTGTTCACCTATTAGACTCCGAGTCAGGTCCAAACTAATGCTGAAACTTGAGTTTTTAAATGGTTGTGGGGTACATATTGGGGCAGCAATCAGTACTATCTGTCTACTATCTGGTTAATCTCCGGTGTCTACTATGAGTTTCATGTTGGGTGCAAACAAACATTAAAGGAGCCATTATCTGTATTGTTTAACTAAAGCTATTATCTGCCTGCTATCATTGGTTTTGGGTCTATCCACAGTTTGCTACCATCACTCTGGATTTGTGCATGCACTCCTTACATAATCTCACTATGTTTTATTCCTATGCATGCCAGTTATTGTACACAATGGAACTGATCATGTAGAGCAAAAGAGACGAGCCTTGAGTGGCAATAAAATTTCATGCAGACGTCGTTCCATGGTGGGCGCAAAGGCAGCCCCCCCTCCACCCATTTCGAATCGTAATCAAGAGGAAGATAACTGTTCTGAGGGGGATTTAGCAGGAGAAGACCACTCCTATTTACCCCATGAGGTCTTCGCTCTAACTTGGCATGCTGATGTTGGTAATATCATGCATATGGTGCCTTGCATTGCTTACTGTATACATTAAAGATGTCATCTTCTTAGTTTAGACATGCTTTGTGTCAATGCCATCTGTTTAGTTTCTTTATCGTATATGCGAATCATGCAATGCCATCTTGTCTAGCCAGGCATCATATATGTGAATTTTGCAATGCCACCCTGGTTAGCCAGTCATCTTATATGTGAATTATATCATGCCATCATTTTTTTATTACGTGTTAAATTTGTCAACAATTTTAGTACATTCAATTACTCATCCTGTGCATCAGCCATTCGGCACGGTCATGGAAAAATCTGGAGTGGAAACAAGGTCTTCAGAGCAGACAATGCTATCTGACGAAGCGCATGTCTTGCAGGTTACCAATAGCTCCTCAGAGGAGGATT
>NC_057799.1:392309117-392353136 GCF_018294505.1 Triticum aestivum | reverse complement strand
GCCCTAACTTGGCAGGGTTATGTTGCTCATATCGTCCGTATGGTATCTTGAATTGCTATGTCATTTGCTTAGTTTAGACATGCTTTGTGTGAATGCCACCTGTTTAGTGTCTAATTACCATATATGTGAATTATGCAATGCCATCTTGTTGCAAGACATTATATATGTGAATTATGCAATGTTATCTTGTTGCAAGGCATTATGTATGTGAATTATGCAGTGGCATGCTGTTTAGGCAAGCGTCATATATGTGAATTATATCATGCCGTCCTTTTTTTTGTATTTCTCATTGCTTTTGTCGACAATGTTTGTATATTCAACTGCTCTTCCTGTGCATCAGCCATTTGAATTGGTGATGGAGAAATCTGGAGTGAAAACAAGGTCTTCAGAGCAGACAATGCTACCTGCTGAAGCAGATATCTTGCTGGTTACAGATAGCTCTTCAGAGGAGGATTCAGAGGCAGATAACCAGTCCTATTATCCCCCTGAGGTGTATGCTCAAACTTGGCAGGGTTATATTACACATATAATGCATATGTTGTATTGCAATGCTTAGTTTTTGCATCATATACACAATATTGAATGCCATCTCCTTAGTTGACACATCTTATGTGCGATTCCTTCTGCTCACTTCCTTAGTATATAAATCATATATTTGAATTATGTCATGCCATGATGTTTACATAGGCAGCATGTATCTGAATTATGGCATGCCAACCCATTTTCTAAAGACATAATATAGTTATATCATCTCATCCTGTTTACATAGTCATCATATTTTAAATTATGTCATTCTATCCGTGAATTATATCATGCCATCATGTTTCCATCGACGACATGTTTGTGATTTATGGCATGCCAACCACTTTAATAGACACATCGTATAGTTATATCATGTCATCATGTTTACATAGTCATCATATTTTGAAGTATGTCATTCTATCCTGTTTAGTTAGCCATCATACATGTGAAATTGTGTCATGCTATCCTGTTTAATTAGCCATCATATATGTGAAATTATGTCCTGCTATTCTGTTTGCTTAGACAACATAAATGTGAATTATTTCATGCCCTGTTTTCTTCCCTACTATCCATTGCACCTGTCTATCTTACAATGTCTGTACATTCAATTACATTTCTTGTTTATCAGCCATTTCAATTGGAGGGAGTGATGGCAGTATCTGTGGGAGTAAAACCACGGTCTTCAGAAAAGATCGTGCTACCTGTTGATGCAGATAGAACCACGGTTGTACTTTCCCAAGAACCAGCCCCACCACACATAACCCACACTCATGCAGATTGTACCCCTACCCAGTTGGACAGAGAACCAGCTACACCCCTTCTAACCCCAACCCCAGTAGATAGACACCCAGTTCCCGTTGACACAGCACCGTCTCCACCACAGAGCACCCAAACACGAGCAGTTAGTAAGGCAACTGCAGTGCCCAAATCACGAGGACCACCACTCCGAACCCGAAGTCAACGCTTAAAGCGGAAGAAGAATTGTTCTCAGGCCAGGTTCCGTAGCTATGGTTCATACTACTTTGCTCTTGCATCACTGTATTTACTGATACCAACTAATTTCAAATTTGAAGGATGCAATTGAAACTCCAATGGCGCAACAGGTATGTTTTAAACCTGTTTCTTCAACGTGTTTGGCTGTTTGCTGTTGTAACTTGCTCTATGTTGATTTCAGTTTCAATTGAATAAACAGTTCTCATGCCATGCACATTACAAGTGTTGTTATTGCTGTGTAGTTTCCCACACTTATATTCTGTCTATGCTGCTTTGTCTTAAATAGATATGATTCGAACTGTATCTATCTTGATTTGGCAACATAAACTAGAATGATATAGACCATACAGTGACCATACTACATAGATATATGTTTGTTTCATGCTGTTATCATGTCCACCTTACTACTGAACTGGTTTACCAAAATGAGTTTCATATACTACATTGTAAACCTGAGATGTGTTTGTTTGTTTGTTTCTCTTTTAGAACGCGGATAAAATATTGGAGAAGAGTACCCTGTTATGCAATGGTAAAGAAAGTAATGCAGATAAGGTTCAAGATAGTGAGACATCCATGTTGGTCTCCAAGAAAGCTGATAAAAACTATATTGAAGACACTGAGACAACCCCAAAGTCCTGTCTTGATGTAGTGTTCGAGTTACTGGCTACCACTGCTGGCACCAGCTCTTCGAACTCGTTGCCTGAATCAGTTCGGCTTCTTGAGTCTCAACTTCAAGTTGAAAGACATCAATCAGATGTTATGCGACAGGAAGCCGAAGGACTGAGGAAGTCCCTGCAGAATTCAGATGCATACTTTCTGGTGCAACAACAAGCGCTGGAGGACTTAAGCGCCAAACAAGAGAAAGTTAATAAGCTTGCTAAGCATCTTGCCAGCATTATGGGTACCCAGGATATTGTTTCTTGAGCTCTTCTGAAGTGGTTTCAGTTCTGGACTTTTTTTCCTGTGGCGTTTATATGCTGCTGTGTTCCCTATTTTTGCACTGGTGGCGAACTTTGATGCCGAGTGGATGTAATATGTGTAATAGCCGTGATAGCCTAGTGTAAGTTGCTTGCTTATTTATTTCCTTGTTGTCTTGTTTATTTGTTTGCTTGTAGTCAGTGCAGTTCTTTTTCTGCGGTTTGCTAGTGGGTGCAATAACCTATTTTTTAAAACTAGGCCATAATAACCACGGGCTAATATTTATTGTAGTGACACTGGGCCTCCTACGGGCCGTAGAAACAGTGGGCCTTCTACGGGCCGTAGAAACAGTGGGCCTTCTACGGGCCGTAGAAACAGTGGGCCTTCTACGGGCCGTAGAAACAGTGGGCCTTCTACGGGCCGTAGAAACAGTGGGCCTTCTACGGGCCGTAGAAACAATGGGCCTTCTACGGGTCGTATCATCAATGGGCTTATACGGGCCATATGATCGATTGGCCAAACATGGGCCAAACAGACCGCATTCTGGCCCTAAACGGGCTAGAGTTGGAATCGTCCGTTCATGGGCCGACCATAACGGGCCATCGTTAATAGGCTGTATTTGATGACGCTATGAAAACGGCCCAACGTATTAACGGACCACAAACGGGCCGACTGTAACCACGGGCTGAATTTGGCCCACAAGCAGAAAATGACAGTAACGGTCCGTAAGTAAACAAATGCTGGGAAATAGCCCAAGAATAAATGGGCTCTGAGAAGGCCAAAAGATAACATGGGCTGGAAACGGCCCAACGGAATAACGGGCCGTTAATGGGTATAAAGTGATACACTGTTCTTTACGGGCCAGTTTCACCACGGGCCGTTAATGGGTGTAAAGTGATACACTGTTCATTACGGGCCAGTTTCACCACGGGTCGTTAATAGGCCAAGAGTTACATAGGGCCTCATATGGGCCGAAAGACGTCATGGGCCATACATGGGCCAGAAGTGAAAACGGGCTGGAATCATATTGGATGACCCAGATGACGCTACTGGGCCTAATTCGAATAGGGCGTAACGGGCCTTGGGTTAGCGGGCTGTAAATGGGCTATATGCGAACAGGCCGTTAACAGGCTTTCCATGGGCCGGCCCGCCACCTTTTGACCAAGTCAAACAGGCCGGCCTTTTCACAGGAATGGGCCTCTGTTGGGCCGTGCCACGTGTCGACGTATCATAGGCGCCTTCTGTCAAATGAGTGCATGACATCTGTCCCAGCGATGAGCCGACACGTGTTTCCTCCAGCCAATGATGATTTTACACGTGGAAAATCCCCATTGGTCGGGGCTGTTAACGGGTTATCGGATCCAAAACCCGACCCGATAGCTTAACGGCATTCCGTTATGGTGGATGCCACGTGTCGGTCACCCTTGACGAAAGCACTTCTATGACGCGCGATTTATCGTCATGGAAGTGGACACTTCCGTGATGATAATTTTGGTAATGTCATGGAACACTTCTACGACAACACATGTATGACTATCTTGATTCTGTCATAAATTTGTCATGGATGTACATGCATGACAAAAAACGTGACCTACTGTGACAAACACGTATCATCACGGAAGTGTATTTTTTTGTAGTGATACATGAACTCCTCAAACTATGGTCATCACCGGGAGTGGTCCCGATTATTGTCACTTCGGGGTTGCCGGATCATAACACATAGTAGGTGACTATAGACTTGCAAGATAGGATCAAGAACTCACATATATTCATGAAAACATAATAGGTTCAGATCTGAAATCATGGCACTTGGGCCCTAGTGACAAGCATTAAGCATAGCAAAGTCATAGCAACATCAATCTCAGAACATAGTGGATACTAGGGATCAAACCCTAACAAAACTAACTCGATTACATGATAGATCTCATCCAACCCATCACCGTCCAGCAAGCCTACGATGGAATTACTCACGCACGGCGGTGAGCATCATGAAATTGGTGATGAAGGATGGTTGATGATGATGACGGCGACAAATCCCCCTCTCCGGAGCCCCGAATGGACTCCAGATCAGCCCTCCCGAGAGGTTTTAGGGCTTGGCGGCGGTTCCGTATCATAAAACGCGATGAATCCTTCTCCTGATTTTTTTCTCCCCGAAAGTGAATATATGGAGTTGGAGTTGAGGTCGGTGGAGCGTCAGGGGGCCCACGAGGCAGGGGGCGCGCCCCCACCCTCGTGGACAGGGTGTGGGCCCCATGACATGGATTTTTCTTCCAGTATTTTTAATATTTTCCAAAAAGATGTTCCGTGGAGTTTCATGTCATTCCGAGAACTTCTATTTCTGCACATAAATAACACCATGGAAAGTCTGCTGAAAACAGCGTCAGTCCGGGTTAGTTCCATTCAAATCATGCAAGTTAGAGTCAAAAACAAGGGCAAAAGTGTTTGGAAAAGTAGATACGATGGAGACGTATCACGACACGTAAATGGTAAATAGAACGCCCACGGTTTCAATAATACTTGTGTTTCCGATTGTAACGTGACATCACTTGTTCCAAAATGACTTTGTTGATTGTTAATGTGTGCGCCTTTGCAAATCAGACAGCAAAATTACCACAACATGTTGGTGCCATGTCATGACACCAAGCCAAGTTTCATGATTTCATGCGTGTTTTGGATTTACAGGAATTAAAAAACCAAGTTTCTCAATGTTTCCAGCTCAGCCACGACACCTAGATGTTTGAATTTCATTCCCATTTCTTGCATGGGACCTAGAAATTTACCCGAGGACACACATGTGATTTTTCAACCAACTTTGGTGCACTGGAGCATGTTCTTGTATTTCAAATTTGAATTATGCACACAAAGGTGACACGTTCCCTCTCAGAACCACGAGCCTTCTTGAGAGAAGCTCCGGTTTGCAAGAAGCTTATACCAAAACTTGTTCCTATTCGGCCAATTTTTTTACCACAACATGGTAGTACCATGACATGACACCATGCCAAGTTTCACGATTTTCAGGCGTGTTTTGTATTTACAAGAATTTTAAAACCAAGTTTCTCAATGTTCTCGGCCGAGCCACGATTCCCAGATGTTTGAATTTCATTCCCATTTCTTGCATGGGACCTAGAAATTCACCCAAGGACACACATGTGATTTTTCAACCAACTTTGGTGCACGGGAGCATGTGCTTTTCAAATTTGAATTATGCACATTAAATGACCAGAAACTCAATTAATGTATAAAAAGGCCAAATGAACCCGAAATAATTCCAAAATTTAATAGGGCACTCATGTAGTTCTATGTTGCCTCTGTAAAGAAACTCAAGGGGGGTAGCGTATATCGTTTCACACTCAAAGGTGACACGCTCCCTCTCAGAACCACGAGCCTTCTTGAGAGGAGCTCGGGTTTGCAAGAAGCTTATACCAAAACTTGTTCCAAATCGGCCCAATTTTTTACCACAGCATGTGTAGTTCCATGACATGACACCATGCCAAGTTTCATGATTTCCAGGCGAGTTTTGGATTTACATGAATTTAAAAACCAAGTTTCTCGATGTTCTCGGCCGAGTCACGATGCCCAGATGTTTGAATTTCATTCCCATTTCTTGCATGGGACCAAGAAATTCACCCAAGTACACACATGTGATTTTTCAACCAAATTTGGTGCACCGGACCATGTGCTTGCAGTTCAAATTTGGATTATGCATATTAAATGTCCAGAAACTCAATTAATGTATAAAAAAGGCAAAACGAACCCGGAATAATTCCAAAATTTAACAAGGCACTCATATAGTTCTATGTTGCCTCTGTAAAGAAAATCAGGGGGAGGCAGCGTATATCGTTTCGCACACAAAGGTGACATGTTCCCTCTCAGAACCACGAGGCTTGTTGAGAGAATCTCCGGTTTTGCAAGAATCTTATACCAAAACTTGTCCCAATTCAGCCAAAAATTATACATATGAAAACAGTGTTTAGATTATCCCGAACATCTCGCTACCTAGACCAATGTACTCTGATTTGAATTCAACATAAATGCATACAATTATTTGAATTGGAGACCGTATGGTACATGTAGTTCATAGTGAAATATGATTACTGCTATATGCATGTTTTTTGTTATCAAGATAATATTTAAATGATGGTATAACTTGACAACAATCGTATTCAAATAAGGAAAATTGATTCAAATTTAGTCCATATGGTAGACGACAATATATATGTTCATAGGGTGGAGTAAAATGTTCATATATGATGGAAGATCAAAATGTAGGACTACATCCATTATAAACCGCAAGGTCACCTAACGATATATTTGAATTCAACATAACGTGGATTCAAAAAATTGAAATTCGAGATCCTGGCATTTGTAATCATATAAAAAGGGACATGACTCTTTCTTTTGGTGGGAATTGATTTATTTTTTGTTGTTGTTGAGGGAAGAGCGAATCGATTTGGTACTATACAGGGTAATCTTGTTCTCCCATTTTTTTACATTTTTCTTGTAGTTTTTTCAATGGCATTTATAGCAATATAGTAAAAGGGGACATGACTCTCTTGTGTCTTGTATGAATTGTTTTTTGTACACGTTAAGTTTGTTCTGCCGAACAAGGAATCCACGCCTTGTTATCACAAAATTTTCAAGCTCGAGTATCTTTTGTCTCATCTGCTTTGAAACTCCCGCCTCTTCAACCCGCGCCGCGCCTTGTTATCCCAAAATTTAGACGTGCACGAAAACTCCCTCCTCATCCGAAATCGGTCCCGCAACCCAGACACGTGAAATCCCCCTTCTACCCCTCAGCCAGAAATGCCAGCTCAATGTTGCGATGTCAGAACCGGTGGGGGTACGCTGGTAACTTACCCTACATTTCGGACAAGCGCGTCCCTAAGCCATGGCTCCCCCATACCTTCCCCTTCGTCCCCCATTCGTACACGGAGGCCGCCAAAACCCGCGAAACCCCACGCTCCTCCGCCGGCCTCCCGACCGCCGCCCAGCCGGGGACTCTTCCCCGACGACGTCGTCCACCGCAACAGCTCACCGTCCCTCATCCACCACACCAGATGAGGATCCGTCGTCGATCTTGTCATCCCGCCAGATCAGCCGCCCCGTCCTCCACCTCCAAGGAGCTGCCCCGATGTTCGCCTCGTCTATCACGCCACCTCCATCCCCACAGCACCGTCTTGATCTGCCCCACCGAACCGCATCACCCTCACCAATTCCTTCGATGAAGCCGAGGCCAACTCGGTGCCACCAAGGAGGTTCTACACTCACGCTGCATTTTATCTTTTATTCGATCTCAAATGGCCGTCGGTGCATGATACCGAGCAGCCATGGCGGGTCTCCATCAACGGCGCCGTCGCCGACCACTTCATCCATGGTGTCTCTCCCCCATGTCGTTGCTTCCTCGGCGGCGAATTCCACACCGGCACTAGCTGCAACTGCTCCGGCTCTCGCTCGCGCTGCTGCTGCTGCTCTGGATCTCACTCGCGCTGCGACTCTATTCTTGTTGTCGGTCGTGCTGCTGCACTGCTCTTGCTTTCAATCGTGCTGCTGCTCTGCTCTGCTATTGCTGTCGGTCGCGCTGCTGCTTCGGTCTTGCTCTCGTTCGTGCTACTGCTCTGCTCTTGCTCTCGCTCGCGCTGCTACTGCTGCACGACCTCCGTCAGCTACAGGAGTTGCTGCTTTAGCACTCGCTTGCGATGCTGCTGCACCACTTGTTCTCTGCTAGTTCGTTCCCTGCTTGAGCGTCTGCTGATTTAGATCACTACTTCTCTGCTACTAGTTCTCGAATGCCCTAAACGTCTATTGCAATGCTCTGCTACTAGTTCAAACAGTTTTGACAGTAAAATTCAGTTTCGACTGTAAAGTTCAGTTTCTTCAGTTAAGTTCAGTGTGAACAGTATTTATGGCATCTGTTGGAGCGGTTGTGGTGTGGCTGATGCGTTTTACATCTAGCACTTTTTGGTGATGTATTTTACATCATCTATTGCAGATGATATTAGAGTCCCACTTCAGATTAACGTTGTCTGTCTTATCCTGCTTCAGCCTCGCCGCCATACACCTCACCAGAGCTGCTACAACAACGGAACCGTCCATCACGGCGGAGCAGTACCCTCGGTGCCGTTTCTAGAGGCCTCAGATCTTCTTCCCCGCCTCCGATAGTCACACCAGCATCGCCATCCTCCACGTCCAACCCAATGATGATGAGGTCGACAAGCCTATGCCAAAGAGGTTGTACACTCATCGCATCACTTTGTTACTCTGCATTCATGTCGATCCCTCAGGGATCCTTTGCTATGGAACTACGATGGTACTACTATTCGTGCATTTGGTTAGAAGGAGTGGAGCAAAGCTAAACTGGAGGATTTTTTTCCTTTGGTGTCTCTTTCAAAGAAAAAACGTAGGAATTTTAATATCCACTTGGACGTCCTTTTCAAATTAATATGCATGAAGAACAGGACTAATTGCATTACTGTCATAATAAGGTTCTTATTTTTTTCATTTTCACGTTGTTTGACTTTAATTTGACCATGTTTCTCCATTCCTGTGTTCTTCCAATTCATGTGAACCAAACACCCAGGTTGACAGAAATCCTATGTTTCCAAATGCTCTGTTTTGCACGTGCATTCCTATCCTATTCCTGTGTTTTTCCTGTCCCTGCATTTATAGAATCCTCCAATCCTAAGTTGCCCTTACAGATTTACTTCGTTTTTAGATAGGCGTCAAAGAAAACTCTGTGTGTTATGTCCTGCTCTTGTCGTGCCGTCGTCCACCCCACGTGAGGTGCGCCATCGACAGAAGCGTTCACTGCAGCAGAGATTCCCCCTACAGACTTTCTTTCGCTGCCTCAGATCATCTTACCCGTTGCTGGCAGCCACGCCAACTGCATTACCATCATCAACTGAGTAGATGAACCTGAGGACTACACAGTTCCGGAAGAGAGGTCGCAATCTTTCGTGTTTGCTTACGTTATACATCGGCTATTATTAATGCTACTTTATCATTCAAACTTGAGTTTTAAAATGCCCGTGGGTCTCATATCGAGGCAACAACGAATAGTATCTGTCTACTATCTGGTTCATCTGGGGTCTTCTATCTAGTTCATGTTGGGTGGGCAACAAACAGTAGATGATCCATTGTCTATCTTTTTAAACTGAAGCTATAATCTACCTACTATCATTAGTTTTGGATCTATCCACTCATTTGCTACCATTAGTCTTGATTTCTACATGCACCCCTTAGGCCTTACAAAATCTAACTATTTTTTATTATGCATGTCAGTTATTGTACACAACCGTACTGAACATGTAGAGAAAAAGAGAAGACCATTGTGTGGAATATAATGTCATGAAGACGCCGCTCCATGGTGGGTGAAGTGGGCCCCCCTCCCGCCATTATAGATTTTATTGTAGAGGAAGATAACTGTTCAGATGGGGATTCAGAGGGAGCCGACCACTCCTATTTACCACCTGAGGTGTTTGCTCTAACCTGGCATGCTGATGTTGGTCATATGATGCATATGGCGCCTCGCATTGCTTACATTATACATCTTATATGTCATTAGCTTAGTTTAGATTTGCTTTGTGTGAATGCCACCTGTTTGGTTTCTATATCATACTCCGACCATTCCTAAATATTTGTCTTTTTAGAGATTTCAACAAGTGACTACATACGGAGCAAAATGAGTGAATCTACACTCTAAAATATGCCTATATACATCCGTATGTGGTAGTCCATTTTAAATCTCTAAAAAGACAAATATTTAGGAACAGAGGGAGTATATGGGAATTATGCAATGCCATCTTCTTTAGCCAGGCATCATATACGTGAATCATGCAATGCCATCCTGTTTAGCCAGTCATCGTATATGTGAATTGTATCGTGCCATATTTCTTTTCATAATGTACTGCATTTGTCAACAATGTTTATACATTCATCTACTCTTCCTGTGCATCAGCCATTTGAGTCGATCATGGGAAAATCTGGAGTGAAAACAAGGTCTTCTGAGCAGTCAGTGCTACCCGTCGATGCAGATTTCTTGCTGGCTACAGATAGCTCCTCAGAGGAGGATTCAAAGATAGATGACCAGTCGTATTGCCCCCCCCCCAGGTGCATGCTCTAACTTGGCAGGGTTATATTGCTCATATCATGCATATGGTGTCTTGCATTGCCATGCCATCTGCTTAGATTAGACATGCTTTGTGGGAATGCCTCCTGTTTGCTTTCTATATCCGATATATGAATTATGCAATGCCATGTTTTAAGCCAGTTATCATATATATGAATTATGCACCGCCATGTAGCCAGGCATCATATATGTGAATTATCTTATGCCATCTTTTTTTCATTACGTATTCCATTTGTCGACAATCTGTTTATATTGAACTACTCTTCATGTGTATCAGCCATTTGAGCCGGTTATGGAAAAATCAGGAGTAAAAACAAGGTCTTCAGAGCAGGCAATGGTACCTGTTGAAGCATATATCTCGATGGTTACATGGGGCTCTTCAGAGGAGGATTCAGAGACAGATGACCAGTCCTATATCCCACCTGAGGTGTATGCTCTAAGTTGCAATGTTTATATTTCTCATATCACGCATATGGTGTCTTGCATTGCTTAGTTTAGACATTATATGCATAATATTGAATTCCATATGCTTAGTTTAGAGATCATACATGCGAGTGCCAGCTGCTTAGTATATGAATCAATTATGTCAATTACATCATGCCATCTTGTATACTTAGACAACATGTATGTGAATTATTTCATCCCAACCTATTTTAGAAAGACATCATTGTTTTATCATGTCATCCTGTGTAAATACTCATCATATGTTGAATTATGCCATTATATCTTGTTAAGTTATCCATCATATATCTGAAACTGTGTCATGCTATCCTGTTTAGTTAGGCATCATATATGTGAAATTGTGTCATGCTGTCCTATTTGGTTAGACAACATATATGTGAATTACCACATCTGTCTATCATACAATGTCTGTACGTTCAATTTATTTTCTTGTTTATCAGCCATTTGAATTCGAGGGGGTGATGGCAGTATCTAAGGGAGCAAAAACCCGTTCTTCACAAAAGTCAGTGCTACTCGTCGATGCAGATAGAACCATGGTTGGACTGGCCCACAAACTAGCCCCACCACACATAATCGAGACCCTTCCAGATTACACACTTACACCGTTGGGCAGAGAACCAGCTACAACCCATCTAACATCAACCCCAATGGATAGTAACCCACTTCTAGTTGACAAAGCACCATGTCCACCACAGAGTACCCCCACATGCACGAGCAGTTTGTAAAGCAACTGCAGTTCCCAAAGCACGAAGACCACCACAACAAACCCAAACTCCACGTTTAAAGTAGAAGAGAAACTGTTCTCAGGTCAGATTCTATGGTCCATACTCCTTTGCTGTTGCATCACTGTATTTACTCATACCAACTACTTTCAAATTTGAAGGATCCAACTGAAACTCCAATGGCGCGACATGTATGTTTTAAACCTATTTCTTTAACTGGATTGCTGTTCTAACTTCTTGCTCTATGTTGATTTCAGTTTCAGTTGTATAAACAATTATGTTCTCATGTAATGCACATTACAAGTGTTGCCAATGATGTGTAGTTTCTCACACTTGAAAGTGCGTTATATCGACTAGAGGGGGGGTGAATAGGCGATTTTTATGAATTCTTCACTTAGGAATTTGCGGGTGAGGAAATTCCTTAGCGAAGAACTACTTGCAGCGGAATAAGTACTCAAAAGCAAACATTACAGAACACAAGCATAGTCATCATGATGAAATGAAGACAAGCACAGAGTACAGAAAGCGTAAGCATAGGATAACACATGATGAAGACAAACAGACTGAAGAAATTGAACTGAGGAAATTGAGAAAGTCTTCAGTCAAAGTCTTCAAACACATATATGAACAAGCACACAACACAGTAATGAGGAAATGAAAGAGTTGAGGAAATAGAACCAGTAGGCTTGGTGAAGACAATGATTTGGTAGACCAGTTCCAACTGCTATCTCAGTTGTACATCTGGTTGGAGCGGCTAGGTATTTAAACCGAGGACACACAGTCCTCACTTTATTCTCCTTGAACTAAGGTCACACAGACCTCGTCCAATCACTCGTGGTAAGTCTTCAGGTGACTTCCGAACCTTCACAAACTCGGTCACTCGGCGATCCACAATTCCTCTTGGATGCTCTAGACCATGACGCCTAACCGTCTGGAAGAAGCACAGTCTTCAAAGGTAACAAGCGTCGGATCCACGCAGGATCAATCTCTTTATTGATGCTCAATCACTTTGGGTTTGTAGGTGTTTGGGTTTGGGTTTTTCCTCACTCGATGATTTTCGCTCAAAGTCCTCGGAGGATGGGATGCTCTCAAATGGCAAGTGTCAGTTTCTCTCGGAGCAGCCAACCAGCTAGTGGTTGTAGGGGGCGGCTATTTATAGCCTAGGGAGCAGCCCGACATGATAAGACATAAATGCCCTTCAATGATATGACCGTTAGGTGGGTAGATATTTTGGGACAGCTGGCGCATAGCACAGCAACGGTCGGAATTTTGAGGCTCAAATTCCTCAGGGCTATCATGTTCCTCACCGTGTAGGCAATCCGCACTGGCGAATTCCTAACTCCTCAGTCAGAACAAATTCCTCAGGGACCAGAAGAACTTCGTCTCTGTCACTGAAGAAATTGACTGAACTGTATGAGATTTCCAATGGCTTCACTCAAAGGGATTAGTAGATGTAGGATTTTGAGTTGAGCATCACACGGAAATTTTTCCTTAGTATTTCCTCGACCCCCTTTAACAGTACGGTGTTTCCTATGACTCAAGAAAGATAAAATGAAACTACGAAAACAAAAGTCTTCACACTTCATGTTCCTCAAATGAATACCAAGTCTTCAAGGTCACACCAATTTCTTCACTTTCAAATCTTCAGAAAATCTTCAGAAATCAAAAGTCTTCAGTCGAAGAACTTCATTTTTAGGGGTCGACTTTCTCTGTAAATATCAAACTCCTCATAGACTTATAGACCTGTGTACACTCATAAACACATTAGTCCCTTAACCTATAAGTCTTCAATACACCAAAATCACTAAGGGCACTAGATGCACTTACAATCTCCCCCTTTTTCGTGATTGATGACAATATAGGTTAAGTTTTCAACGGGGATAAACATATGAAGTGTAAATACTGATATTGAGGAATTTGATTGCAAGATATAGAAGAACTCCCCCTGAAGATGTGCATAGTGAGGAATTTGCTTTTGAAGCAATGCACACTTGAAGAGTAGAATCATGGAGATCTCCCCCTATATCTTGTAATTCATACACGCATTTGACATATAATATGAAGAATTTGAAATGCATGATGAAATACCAAAAAGGGGGAGAAATAAGCATGCAGAAGAGCTTCAGCAAAAGTGTCAGGTCACCATAGAGTTTAAGTTTACAACTCAACCAAGCAAAGTCATCGGAAGAACGAGAGTTGTAACTTAGAAAAAATGCCCATATAAGATAGACCCGCTTGAAGACTAACTCAAATTTCTCCCCCTTTGTCATCGAATGAAAAAAAGGATCGAAAATGAGGACTAACGCCCCTGAAGAATATCAAGTTGATGAAGGAGCACCAGCGTTGTTGGGGTCGTTTGTTGATGTAGGGCCTGCCGCAGTGTCGTCCAAGTCTTCATGCTCATCGGTGTCGCGCGATGAAGAATATGAGTTGGCCACCAAGGAAGGAACCTTGACCTTCTTGTATTTCTTCGGTGGAGGTGCAGACCAGTCAAAGTCTTCCTTGAGACCCATTTTCTTCAGATCTTCTTCACCATATACATGTGACAGAATAGCCCAGGTGTGATCGAAGACTTCATGGAGGTAGTAATGGTTTTTCTTCACTGCATTATGTGTAGCAGTCATGTTGTGAAGAATTGAACCAAACTGACGCTTAACCCATTTATGGTTTCGATCCACCTTCTGGTGAAGACTTAGTAGAAGCTCACGGTCAGTCATCACACGAGGAGCAGTAGTTTGAGGAATTGGCTTGGAGGCATGGGCAGCAAAATCATGAGTGGCAGAGTCATCATTGGTGGAATAAGATACAGCCTTGCGAAATTGACCATCCAATGGACGAATGCCTTCATCTATAACAGCTGGTGCCTTGCCCTTTTCATCAGCTGAGGAATAGGTCCACTTGAGGACTTCAATTGGGGGCAAGTAGCTGAGGTGATTCTGAAAATCAGCCTTGTAGTTGAGCGAAGACCTTGTTCTGAGGAATCTCATAATCCATGGTGCATAAGGCTTCAGCTCAAACGGTGAAAGTGCAACATCCGCCAGAGTCCTCATGAAGAAATCGTGATAATTGACAGGAATGCCATGAATGATGTTGAATACCAGATTCTTCATGATGCCAACAATTTCCTCATCACATGAGTTGTGGCCTTTGATTGGACTCATAGTCTTCGTCAGAATGCGATAGACTGTCCTTGGTACATACTGCAATTCCTTCACGAGGAATTTGGTCCTTGAGGCTTGACCAGGTTTCAATGGCTTCATTAGTACTTGCATATAGTGATCTGTAAGCTCAGGCTCTTGGTACATGAAACAAGCTCCTTCAGGTGGAGGACTGATGGGCAGGGCGTGAAGTAATTCAGTGGACGGTGCCTTATAGTGAGTGTTTTCGGTCATCCAGTCCAAAACCCAGGAGTTCACATCATCAGCATCTCCTGTGATGTGCAGCGTTGCAAAGAATTGAAGAATGAGCTCTTCATTCCAATCAACTATGTCTGTGCAAAAGTTGAGGAGGCCTGTGTCATGAAGCACACTGAGGACAGGTGTGAAGCATGGCAGTGATTCCATGTCCACATGAGGAATATGCTCGTTGTCGAAGACTTTGTCCTTGTTGAAGAGCAGTGAAGAATAGAAGTTGGCCTGGCTGGCAGTCCAGAAGCGCTTCCTTCTAAGACGAGCAGAATCATAGGGATTGTAGTCAGTGAAGAACACGTGCTCGCCGAAGAAATCATCAGCCTTGAATTTCTGCTTCTTTGAGAATGGATCCTTTGGCTTGGGCTGAGGAGTATCAGTCAATTGCATTATTACCTCAGGAATCGCAATATCAGGTTCTTCAGGCTGAGGAATTTCAGCTTCTACTCCAGTGACAGCCTGGGACTTCAATTCTTCATTTACATTTTCTTCAGCACTAGTGGCTGGAATTTCTTCATGGACAGACAGTGTGGCTTGTGGTTCATCAGATCCCATTTGAACTGTGGTTGCTGGGGACTGAGGAATTTGTTGCAATGGTGTGAAGAGTGGAGAGTTGGGGTGCTGACTTTACCAAAAGTCATCATTCAGCACAGGTGTGGTACAACCAATGTCCACATCTTCATCTTCCATTTCTTCAACGCCGGCCTCTTCAGCAGTAAACTAAGGCATAGGCGAGGAAACAGCTGGAGTTGAAGGGATTTCATCCACTTCAATTTCTTCATCCATCTGCTCTGACGTAGGAGCAGAAGGATTTTCTTCATCAGATCCGCTAGGGATCACATATTCTTCATCAAAAGGGACGATTTCCTTTGATGGCATGGTGGAAATAGGAACAACATCAATTGGATTTTCAAATGAGCTGGTCAATTTCTTCATCTTCTTCGGAGCTGAAGAATCTGATGAAGCTGATGTTTTTCTTTTCTTCACTGCAGCATGTTCTGCAGCCTTGGTCTTCTTCACATCTAATGCAGATGGAAGGATCGGAGTTGGGGTAGGCGCAGGAGGAGCAGAGGAATGTGGTTGATTTTCTTCAGGCACAACTGATGCAGTTGCCCTGACCTCTTCATTTTCTTCAGGCGCACCACTAGTGGATGCCCTGACAATTTCATCAGCGGTTGGAATGCAGTCATCAGCCCTGGAACTCACATTTTCTTCAGCAGCTTGAATGTCATCAGCGGTGCTGGCATGTTCTTCAGTCGGCTGAGCAGATGCTTCAGCCTGAGGAATTTCTTGTTGCGATAGGGCTGCAACATTGGAGGTGAACTTTTCAGACAATTTCACAAACCTGACTTTGGCTCCAAGCCAGTCAGCACGATATGCGTCAAATTCATCACTGAGTTTCTTGATCTCAGATTGAATAGTGACAAGTTCTTCAGTTGTCATAGAGACAACATTTTTCTTCAGAAAGTGCCCCTTCCTGTACTGCGCTTTCTTGATCTGCCTGGCCTTCTCATACTTCCATTTTTCTTCTCGGATGAAAGCAGTCAGCATATGACTTTGGCCAGGAGTGAGCTTGAAATCAGGCATAGGAGTATTTAGGTCCTTGTGCCAGAGATCAATGTAGTCGAGCATCAACTTTGGATCCAAAAGCAGAGGCACATTTGTGCCCTTGGCTCTAGTGGCCCTGACTTGCCTATCTCTGAGGATTTCTGCAAGTTCATCATCATCAGCTTCGTCTTCTTCAGACAGCACTTGGAAGGCGACCTGCTTCTTGTGAGGACTTGGGCGAGAACCTCGTCCAGCAGTGGTCTTTGTCTTCAGCAGAGAGGGTCCCGTTGAAGAATTTGGTGCAGCTGAGGAACTAGCAGAAGCTCCTGAGGCAATAGAGATGCCTGTAGTCCTTCGGCATGTGGCAAGATGCACAGCTGCAGAGGATTTTGTCGGAGCAGCTGAGTACTTTGGCGGAGGAGCTGAGGATTTTGGAGGAGCAGGAGCAGCATGAGGAATTGGCCGTGAGGGCTTTGAGGATTCTGGCTGTGAGGGCATAGCTGGGGAACTTGGCCTTGAGGACATTGACGGTGAAGCACTTGGCTTATGCGCAGGCTTCTTTGACATGGCCTTCTTAGGCTTGACAGAGGCCTCAGCGGCAGCAGCAGCAGCAGAGTCTTTGTTGAATTTCCTCACCGCTTCTCTGGCTTGTCTAGCCAGCTTGGCCTGGCGCTTGGCCCATTCATCAGGATAATCCTCACCACGCTTGAGGCTGGTGGGATCAGCTATTTGGCCAGGTGCCAATGGAGGTCTTGGGCATGGAGGATTGAGTGCGAATTTCTTCATGTATTTGGGAGTAACATATATGTACTCCCTCCACTCTCTTGCCCATCTCCTCTCTATCCTCTGTATGCGCACCTTGCGCTGATTCTTGTCCTCCTTACCAAACTTGGCCTCATCAGGAGTGCAGTAATCTTTGTATATGTCATCAGGGATCTCAAAGGCAGTATTGATTTCAGGCCTCTTTCCTCCTTTCTGTGGCTTCTTTCCATCAGCCATTTTCTTCAGTTGAGGAATTTGAACAATTGAATTCTCTGAAGAAGTATGCAACTTTTCTTCGAGGAACGCTGCAAATGAGTTAAGTTGATGAGAACCTAGTGATTCAGCAGCGGACATGAGTACCTGTGAACAGAGTATAGTTGCGAGGAATTTGGAGAGGTCATATGCGTTCTCAGAAGGTTTTGTAAAAAGAACAAGTTTGAGGAATTTGACCAGACGAGTCTTGAAGAATTTCACTAAGCGTTCTTTGTCTTAGGTTCCAGAGTTGTATAGATCGAAGATCCACACAATTGAGGAATCTTGAAGAAAAATTATTGCTTAGAGAAACAAATCAAGAACAGATGACATGTGAGGTGCTTAGTGTGTGAGGACTTGAAGAAAAAACACCTCTGAATATTTTTTAGTAATCATTTGAATCAAAGAGGGCTGTAAAAGTAACTTTTAATTACCCTGGACGAAGAACACGATGAACTGTGAGGTAGAGATGAGAAGTTCGTCTGTGCAGATCTTCCACGCCCTAACTCGGTGGAGGAAGACAGCTACGGCGGCGGCGGAGGGAAGATTTCCGCGGCCGGCGCGAGTACGGCAGCGACGAGGTCGAGGCAGTGAAGCTCTTCCTCACTGGCGACGATGAAGTAGCGGCGGCTCTAGGGTTTGAGAAGCTCGAGCTGGAGAGAGGTCGAGCAGAGTAAAGGAAGTGAGGAAGGGGAGTGGGGTATTTATAGCCACGGTGAAAAACTGTTCGCCCGAAGAATTTGGACGAACATGCCCCTGACCCTTCTCATTCGCTTGACATGTGTCACCCACGTACTGAGAAGTGGAGATCGTGTGCGATCATGGGTGAATAGATAAGTATTTCATGGGATGCGGAACGGTTTGAGCGGCAAAGCCGAAAATTTAGATAAGATAAGTTTTAACGTTCCGTTCGCAAATTCTTCAGCTGACAAGGACACAGGGAAGATTTTGAACGAGTTTCAAATAGAACGCACATGAAGAATTTGTGAATAGATTGGGTTGAGTTTAGCATAGAGGGAGTAGGGTCCGATCACATTCACTTAGCAGAAAAAGCAACTTGAAGAATTAGCCATAAGTGAATGCTGTAGAGGACATAAACTCATATATATATAGCCAATGAACAAAAATGACAGGAACAGTGAAGACAATGCAAAGTTGAAGAAAATGAACAACTGAGGAATTTCAAAAACCGAGGAAAAACTCAAATTGCAGATTTTCAACTTTGGTGGTGGCGTGACCCACCGTATAAGAATGATGATTTCAGACACCGCGTACAATTGTCGTAGGGTTCTGAGAATCAAGTTCTTCGTTAATTTCTTCACACTAAGAGTGTTATTCTTCATTGATTGAAGAAAAATGTTTCTTCATGTGTTGCACATCTAAGTCATCAATTTTGCATAAGTGTTAGGATGAGTGTCCTTTTCAAAGAACATTCGAAGATTCTAAGATATTTAGCTCACACTGCAACTTGCTAAATCTCTTCTAATCCAAGGGCTTTGTGAAGATATCGGCTAGATGTTCTTCAGTCTTCACATGCTCAATAGAAATGTCGCCCTTCAACACATGATCGCGAAGAAAATGATGACGAATCTGAATGTGCTTTGTCTTCGAGTGCTGAACTGGGTTGTGAGCATTCTTGATGGCACTCTCATTGTCACAGAAGAGAGGCACATTATTCACGTTGACGCTGTAGTCCTTGAGAGTTTGCTTCATCCACAGCAATTGAGCACAGCAAGAACCAGCAGCAATGTACTCAGCTTCAGCAGTAGACAGTGATACACAGTTCTGTTTCTTCGAGGATCAACAGACCAAAGATCGTCCGAGGAAATGACATGTACCAGATGTTGAATTGCGGTCCACACGATCACCAGCATAGTCAGAGTCAGAATATCCAATGAGATCAAAAGCCGAGCCCTTGGGGTACCATAATCCAAGTGTTGGTGTATGAGCTAGATATCGAAGAATATGCTTCACAGCCTTATGGTGTGATTCCTTCGGTGTAGCTTGAAATCGGGCACACATGCAAACACTAAGCATAATATCTGGCCTAGATGCACATAAATACAATAGAGAACCAATCATGGAGCGGTATACCTTTTGATCGAAGTCAATACCATTTTCATCAGTGCATAGATGGCCATTTGTGGGCATAGGAATTTTGATGCCTTTGCAATCTTGCATGCCGAATTTCCTCAGTACATCCTTGAGGTATTTCTCCTGAGATATGAATATGCCATTACGTTGTTGACGAATTTGAAGACCTAAGAAGAATTTCAACTCTCCCATCATAGACATTTGATATTCTTCACTCATCATATAGGCAAATTCATCGCTATAACGTTGGTCAGTACAGCCAAAGATAATATCATCAACATATATTTGGCACACAAACAGTTCACCATCATAAGATTTAGTGAAAAGAGTAGGGTCGAGTGAACCGGGTTTGAAGCCTTTCTTCATGAGGAATTCCTTCAAAGTATCATACCACGCCCGAGGGGCCTGCTTGAGGCCATAGAGGGCCTTATTGAGTCTAAAGACTTTGTCAGGATACTTTGGATCTTCAAAACCTGGGGGTTGAGCAACATATACTTCTTCCTCAAGCTTACCATTGAGGAATGCACTTTTCACATCCATTTGATAGAAAGTGATATCATGATGGTTAGCATAAGCAAGTAATATACGAATAGCCTCAAGTCTAGCAACAGGTGCAAAAGTTTCATCGAAATCAATTCCTTCAACCTGTGTGTAGCCTTGAGCTACGAGCCGTGCCTTATTCCTCACCACAAGGCCATTTTCATCTTGCTTGTTGTGGTAGATCCACTTTGTGCCAATGATATTGTGCTTGCAAGGATCTGGACGTTTGACCAGTTCCCAGACGTTGTTGAGCTCGAACTGATGTAATTCTTCTTGCATGGCCTGAATCCACTCAGGCTCCAGAAATGCTTCATCTACCTTTGTGGGCTCTGTAATAGAGACAAAAGCATAGTGCCCACAAAAGTTAGATAAATGTGAAGCTTTTGAGCGTGTGAGAGGACCTGGTGCTTCAATGTCATCGATGATCTTTTCAACTTGCACTTCTTTTGCAACGCGAGGATGAGCTGGTTGTCGTCGAGGAATTTGATCAGCGTTTTCTTCAGCACCATTTTCTTCAGTATTTTCTTCAGGTGCATTAGCTCGACGTTCTTCACGTTCTGGAATGAATTCTTCAGCAGATTCTTTGGTAGGAATGACATCCTCAGTAGCCTTGAACTTGATAGATTCCTCAGGTGCTGGTCTTCACACCAAAGTTGGTTGAAGCCCTCGATGAAAATCGCTTGAATACTTCCTGCACTTCATGTTTGTAAGTAACAGTGTGTACCCATGTGTAACAAGGGTAATCATCAACAATAACAAAGCCATATTGAGATGCATCATTTGAAACTGCAGAATAATGGTTAGGACCGAAGAGATCCATGTGAAGCAATTCAAATGGTCGAGTAGTGGTCATGATAGTCTTCGCTGCATGCTTGGCCTTGGTCATCTTTCCAGCTTCACAGGCTCTGCATAAGTGATCCTTGAGGAATTTAACATTCTCAATGCCAATGACATGCTTCTTCTTCGCAAGCGTGTGCAAATTCCTCATGCCTTCATGACCAAGTCGTCGATGCCATAGCCAGCCTTCTGAAGCTTTTGCAAGTAGGCACACGGCTGGTTGCGGTCCTGTAGAGAAATCAACAATATACAAGTCTCCTCTCCTAAAGCCTTCAAAGACTTTGGAATTTTCAGCTTCCATAACCACAACACAACGATAGTTGCCAAAGACAACAACCATATCAATATCACAAAGCATTGAGACGGACATGAGGATGTATCCTAAGGAGTCGACAAGCATGACTTTGTCCATGTGTCGATCCTTTGTGATTGCAACCTTACCTAGACCCAATACCTGACTTTTTCCTTTGTCAGCAAAGATGATATGCTTCAAATGCGATGGTGATAAGGGAGCATCCATCAATAGATTCTTGTCACCAGTCATGTGATTTGTACATCCACTATCGAGGACCCACTCAGTGGCTTTGGGTTGATCATCCTGTAGATGAATTAGTGCAGCTTACGAACTCATATACTTCATCAGTGAAGAATATGACATCAATTCATCAGATCAATTTCATCAAGTAATAGAACAGACAAAGCACTATGAGGACGTGACAAATGAAAGTTCATTTCTTCATGATTAGCATGCGTCCTTTCAGGCAATCTTAGGTCTCCAGCAAATTCTTCAGACGTTTACGCACGTGTGAAGACCTGACCCTGCAGAAGAGATTAGTTCTTTTTCTTTACCACCCACATCTGAAGGGGTGGCAAAGAGTTCATAACTCTGCGAGCTCCATACGAGAAAGGTGGCATAGAAGCCAATCCATTTCGTTTCACATAAGAGGAGTTAGGATAAGCATATGAATAAGCAGAGAAATTCTTTGAGGACTTATGAACATAATGGTTAGAAGAATAATGCTCATATTCATAGCCCTTAGCTCTTCCCTGCGAAACAGAGTTGTTAGCACGATGATAATCATATGAGGACTTTGATCCTTTTGAGGAATTTGATCCATGTGAGGAATTTGGTCCGTATGAGGACTTGGATCCATATGAAGAATTTGGTCCATATGAAGAATTTGATCTGGGGTTCCTATTCTTCACAGGTGGTGTCATGAGGACATTCACCTGAAGACTTTCAAGGAACCTTTTAGGAACCCAGATTTTCTTCACAGGGGAACCGTTCCTGCAGTTAGTGCCAACATATCTAGCAAATACTTCACCATTCTGATTTTTGAACAATTTATAGTTGGAGTCAAATGACTCATCAGAAGAATGAGGAGATTCACATGTAAAGCCAGATAGATTAGATGGATCAACTGGAGGTCCCTTCGCAGCAACCCATGTGGTTTTGGGGTGCTGCTCAGGCTTCAAATATGTACCATCAGCATTGAGTTTCCTCTCAAAGGCAATACCCTCTTTCCTAGGGTTCCTATTGAGGATCTGCTTTTTAAGCACATCACAAAGAGTATGATGCCCTTTAAGGCTTTTGTACATGCCTGTCATGTACAATTCCTTCAGCCCTGCATCATCAGTGATACTAGCAATGTCCTCAGATGAGGAATTAGTGATAGCAGAGGCGGGTGAAGAATTTGTAACATTAGAAGCATTTGAACATTCAGGTGAAGAATTAGCAGATTCACGTTCAATGCATTTCAAACATGGAGGAACAAATTCTTCCTGAGAAGCGCTAATTTGTTGAGCAAGTAATGAATCGCGCTCCTTGTGAAGATCTTCATAACTCACTCTTAGCTTCTCAAGATCTTGCTTTCTTTGAATAAATTCATAAGAAAGCTTCTCATGATCAGATAAGAGAGTGTTATGTTGATCTTGAAGGGTGTCATACTTAGTATGAAGTCTCTGAAGACTTTCAGCCAAAGCTTTTGACTGATCCATTTCTTCACCCAACATATCATCGCTCCTATTTAGCATGTATTGAACTTTTTCCAAAGCTCTTTGTTGTTTAGTGGCAAGGGAAGCAAGTTTGACATAGCTGGGTCCAAATTCATCACCAGATTCATCATCACTAGACTCGAATAGGTAGCATTCAGTTACCTCGGCACTTTTTGCCATAAGGCATGATGAAGAGGATGATGATTCTGGTTCGAATGTCATCGCTTTGAGAGATTCCTTGAAGTCCTCAAACCAAGGATCATGACGGGTTCGATGACCTTCATAGACCTCAGAGAGACGGTCCCAGATAAGCTTCACATGATCGAGATGCATGATGTTCCTGAACTGATTTTGAGACAGACAGGAGCAGATGACGTCCTTCGCCGTGAGGTTGAGAAGAGTATACTTGCGAATGTCATCAGCTTCCGCCATCTTGCACAGATCGGTCAGACCAATCTCAGTGACGGTCCACAGCTCGTTGTTCATCGCCATGAGGCGCTTCTTCATCATGGCCTTCCACTTGGGATAGTCGTGACCGTCAAAGATGGAGCATGACACAGTCTTCATTCCTATGGTCGACATAACTAAAACTCCAGGCGGTTAAACCAAAATCACACAGAACAAGGGAGTACCTTTGCTCTAATACCAATTGAAAGTGCGTTATATCGACTAGAGGGGGGTGAATAGGCGATTTTTATGAATTCTTCACTGAGGAATTTGCGGGTGAGGAAATTCCTTAGCGAAGAACTACTTGCAGCGGAATAAGTACTCAAAAGCAAACATAACAGAACACAAGCATAGTCATCATGATGAAATGAAGACAAGCACAGAGTATAGAAATCGTAAGCACAGGATAACACAGGATGAAGACAAACAGACTGAAGAAATTGAACTGAGGAAATTGAGAAAGTCTTCAGTCAAAGTCTTCAAACACATATATGAACAAGCACACAACACAGTAATGAGGAAATGAAAGAGTTGAGGAAATAGAACCAGTAGGCTTGGTGAAGACAATGATTTGGTAGACCAGTTCCAACTGCTGTCTCAGTTGTACATCTGGTTGGAGCGGCTAGGTATTTAAACCTGAGGACACACAGTCCCGGACACACAGTCCTCACCGTATTATCCTTGAACTAAGGTCACACAGACCTCGTCCAATCACTCGTGGTAAGTCTTTAGGTGACTTCCGAACCTTCACAAACTCGGTCACTCGGTGATCCACAATTCCTCTTGGATGCTCTAGACCATGACGCCTAACCGTCTGGAAGAAGCACAGTCTTCAAAGGTAACAAGCGTCGAATCCATGCAGGATCAATCTCTTAAGTGATGCTCAATCACTTTGGGTTTGTAGGTGTTTGGGTTTAGGTTTTTCCTCACTCGATTATTTTCGCTCAAAGTCCTCGGAGGATGGGATGCTCTCAAATGACAAGTGTCAATTTCTCTCGTTGCAGCCAACCAGCTAGTGGTTGTAGGGGGCGGCTATTTATAGCCTAGGGAGCAGCCCGACATGATAAGACATAAATGCCCTTCAATGATATGACCGTTAGGTGGGTAGATATTTTGGGACAGCTGGTGCATAGCACAGCAACAGTCGGAATTTTGAGGCTCAAATTCCTCAGGGCTATCATGTTCCTCACTGTGTAGGCAATCCGCACTGGCGAATTCCTAACTCCTCAGTAAAAACAAATTCCTCAGCGACCAGAAGAACGTCGTCTCTGTCACTGAAGAAATTGACTGAACTGTATGAGATTTCCAATGGCTTCACTCGAAGGGATTGGTAGATGTAGGATTTTGAGTTGAGCATCACATGAAAAATTTTCCTTAGTATTTCCTCGACGCCCTTTAATAGTACGGTGTTTCCTATGACTCAAGAAAGAGAAAATGAAACTACGAAAACAAAATTCTTCACGCTTCATGTTCCTCAAATGAATACCAAGTCTTCAAGGTCTCACCAATTTCTTCACTTTCAAAGTCTTCAGAAAGTCTTCAGAAATCCAAAGTCTTTAGTCGAAGAACTTCATTTTTAGGGGTCGACTTTCTCTGTAAATATCAAACTCCTCATAGACTTATAGACCTGTGTACACTCATAAACACATTAGTCCCTTAACCTATAAGTCTTCAATACACCAAAATCACTAAGGGGCACTAGATGCACTTACAACACTTATATTCTGTCTATGTTGTTGTGTCTTAAAAATATATGAGTTGAACTTTGTCTATATCTTGATTTGGCAACATAAACTAGAATGATATGGACAATACAGTGACCATAGTACATAGATATATGTTTGTTTCATGTTGTTATCCTGGCCACCTTACTACTGAACTGGTTTACCAAAATGAGTTTCGTATACTACATGCTAAACCTGTGATGTGTCTGCTTGTTTCTCTTGTAGTATGCAAACAGAATATTGGAGAAGAGTACCCCACTATGCAATGGTAGAGAAAGTAATGCAGATAAGGTTCAAGATAGTGAGATGGCCCTATTGGTCTCCTAGAAAGGTGATAAAAACGATCTTGTAGAAAGTGAGAAAACCCCACAGTCCTGCGTTGATGTAGTGTTCGAGTTACTGGCCAGTACCGCTGGCACAAGCTCTTCGAACTCGCTGCCTGAATCACTTCGGCTTCTTCAGTCTCAGCTACAAGCTGAAAGGCATCAGTCAGCTATGCTGCGGCAAGAAGCCAAAGGACTGAGGAAGTCCCTGCAGAATTCAGATGCATACTTTCTTGTGCAACAACAAGTGCTGGAGGATTTAAGCGCCAAACAAGAGAAAGTTAATAAGCTTGCTAAGCTTCTTGCCAGCATTATGGGTACCCAGGATATTGTTTCTTGAGCTCTTCTGAAGTGGTTTCAGTTCTGGACTTGTTTTGCTGCGGCGTTTATTTGCACTGGTCGCCAACTTTGACAAGCAGTGTATATGATATGCTGCTTTGTTCCCTATATTTGCACTGGTGGCGAACTTTGATGCCAAGTGGATGTAATATGTGTAATAGCCGTGATAGCCTAGCGTAAGTTGCTTGCTTATTTATTTCCTTGTTGTCTTGTTTATTTGCTTGCTTCTAGTCAGTGCAATTCTTTTTCCGCGGTTTGCTAGTGGCAGCAATAACCTATTTTTTAAAACTAGGCCACAATAACCATGGGCTACATATTTACTGTAGTTACCATGGGCCTCCTACGGGCCATAGAAACAATGGGCCTTCTAAGGGCCGTAGAAACAATGGGCCTTCTATGGGCCGTAGCATCAATGGGCCTTCTACGGGCCGTATGATCGATCGGCCAAACATGGGCCAACAACGGACCGCATTATGGGCCTTAAACGGGCTAGAGTTGGAATCGTCCGTTCATGGGCCAACCATAACGGACCATCATTAATCAGCCGTATTTGATGATGCTATGAAAATGGCCTAACGGATTAACGGGCCACAAGCGGGCCGACTGTAACCACGGGTTGAATTTGGCCCACAATCAGAAAAGGCCAGTAATAGGCCGTAAGTAACCGAATGCTGGAAATGAGCCCAAGAATAAATGGGCCCTGAGAAGGCCGAAAGATAACATGGGCTTGAAAGGGCCCATTGGAATAATGGGCCGTTAATGGGTATAAAGTGATATACTGTTCATTACGGGCAGTTTCACCACGGGCCGTTAATGGGCCAAGAGTTAGGAAGTGCCTCATATGGGCCGAAGGACGTCATGGGCCAGACATGGGCCGGAAGTTACAACAGGCTGGAATCATATTGGACGGCCGAGATGACGCTACTGGGCGTAATTCTGATAGGCCGTAACGGGCCCTGGGTTCACGGGCTGTAAATGGCTATGTGCAAACAGGCCATTAACAGGCTTTCCATGGGCCTGCCCGCTATCTTTTGACCAAGTCAAACGGGCCGGCCTTTCATAGGAATGGCCCTCTATTGGGCCATGCCACATGTCGACGTATCATTGGCGCATTCTGTCCAATGAGTGGATGACATCTGTCCCAACGGTGAGCCGACATGTGTTTCCTCCAGCCAATGATAATTTTACACGTGGAAAATCCCCATTGGTCTGGGCTGTTAACGGGTTATCGGACCCAAACCGGAACCCGTTAGCTTAACGGCGACCCGTTACGATGGATGCCACGTGTCGGTCACCATTGACGAAAGCACTTCTATGACGCGCGATTTCTCATCACGGAAGTGGACACTTCAGTGATGATAATTTTGGTAATGTCATGGAACACTTCTATGACAGCACAGGTATGACTATCTTGATTCTGTCATAAAATCATCATGGATGTACATGCATGACAGAAAACGTGACCTACTGTGACAAACACGTATCATCACCGAAGTGTTTTTTGTAGTGTCAATTGTTAGCCGTGTGCGGCGCCCCCCTCCACAGTTTACGACTCTGGTCATATCTTCGTAGTGCTTAGGCGAAGCCCTGCGCGGATCACTTCACCATCACCGTCACCACGCCATCGTGCTGACGGAACTCAACTACTACCTCGACAACTTGCTGGATCAAGAAGGCGAGGGACGTCATCGAGCTGAACTTGTGCAGAACTCGGAGGTGTCGTACGTTCGGTACTCGATCGGCGGATCACGAAGAAAGTTCGACTACATCAACCGTGTTGTGAAACGCTTCCGTTTACGGTCTACAAGGGTACGTAGACACACTCCCCCTCGTTGATATGCATCTCCTAGATAGATCTTGCGTGAGCGCATGATTTTTTTTAAAATTGTATGCTACGTTTCCCAACAATTTTATCTTTGTACAATAAGCTTCGTAGACTAGACTGAGATACACATATTATGTGGTGCAAATGTCTACAAGTAAATCAAGTTTGAAAGCAATGTTTTGTATGGTCTTTAGTAATTAGTGCCGCTCTCTTCATGAATTTATTGTCCTATTATAACATAATTAAATCAACTCTTGCATATAGTTGTTAAAATCCATTGTACTTTTAGGCAGGGAATAAATATAACAAAGAACTAGGCCCGTAAGGGTTTCTTTTTTCTCCCTTTTTCTATTTTTTTATGGTGTCATGGTAAACTGATACGTCTAACTATAACTCAAAGGACCTGCACTGGACGATTCCCGATTCTGGATCATTCGTGGGTAGTGGTGGCACACACATGCAATTATTTTCCCTCTTTTCCATTAAGAGGTTGCCGTCTATCAGATTTTCTCTCGAAAACTCTGTACGCATCTCCACCATCCTACACCTTCTATAAAAAGATCCGCTCCATCTCTGCCTTTCCCCAAGTTGGCCCTATGCCTTCTATAAAAAGATATGCATAATATAGTTTGGATACTTGAGCCACTCCCGACGATTATGCTGGGCGGAACCAGTTACAGAAGTATGGTTTTAGTTTAGATCATTACATACTATTCTGTTTTAGACAGATTCTGTTTTTTTATTGCATAGTGTGCTTATTTTGATGATGTTATGGATTATATCGGGTGGGATAAGTCATTGAGAAGTTAGGATACAGTAGATATTATGAAAGAACAATTATGAATTTGTTTATAACAATACCTAAGTTTATGGTTTACCGATTATATTAACGGATCTCACTAAGTTTCTTTGAGTTTTGTGTGCTAAAGTTTTCAAGTGTTGGGTGAGATCATGATGGATGAAGGAACAAGGAGCGGCAAGACCCTTAAGCTTGGGGATGCCCAAGGCACCCCAAGGCAATAGTCAAGGAATACTCAAGCGTCTAAGCTTGGGGATGCCCCGGATGGCATCCCCTTTTTCATACACAATTCATCGGTGTGTTACTCAGAGCTATATTTTTATTCATGAAATTATATGAATTTTACTTGGGGCGTCTTGTGCTATAGTTTTATTTTGTTTTGTTTGTTAGTTTGTGATACGTCTCCCACGTATCTATAATTTCTGATTGTTCCATGCTATTATGTTATCTGTATTGGATGTTTAATATGCTATTTTATATTATTTTTGGGACTAACTTATTAACCCAGAGCCCAGTGCCAGTTTATGTTTTTCGTTGTTTTTCAGTTTTAGAGAAAAGAAATATCAAATGGAGTTCAAACAGAATAAAACTTTCGCGATGATTTTTCTTGGACCAAAAGACATCCATGGAACTTGGAGAGGGGGTCAAACGATGGCCGAGGAGGCAACAAGCCACCTAGGCGCGCCCTAGGGGGCACCCTGAGGGCTTGTGGGCCCCTCGGGTGTCCTCCAACCCTAATTTTTGCTCCATAAATACCCAAATATTCCCAAACCACCAGAGGCATCCACCAAAATACTTTTCCGCCGCAGCAAGCCTCTGTTCCCGTGAGATCCCATCTTGGGGCCTTTTCTGGCACCCTGCCGGAGGGGGATTCGATCACGGAGGGTATCTACATCAACTCTATTGCCCTCCTGATGAAGCGTGGGTAGTTTACCACAGACCTACGGGTCCATAGCTAGTAGCTAGATGGCTTCTTCTCTCTCTATGATCTTCAATACCATGTTCTCCTCAATGTTCTTCGAGTTCTATCCGATGTAATATTCTTTTGCGGTGTGTTTGTCGAGATCCGATGAATTGTGGATTCATGATCAGATTATCTATGAATATTATTTGAGTCTTTTCTGAACTCTTTTATGCACGATCAAATATCTTTGTATATCTCTTTGAATTATCGGTTTGGTTTGGCCAACTAAATTGGTTCTTCTTGCAATGGGAGAGGTGCTTAGTTTTGGGTTCAATCTTGCGGTGTCCTCACCTAGTGACAAAATAGGGGTAGCGAGGCACGTATTCTATTGTTTCCATCAAGGATAAAAAGATGGGTTTTCATCATATTGCTTGAGTTTATCCCTCTACATCATGGCATCTTACTTAAGGCGTTACTCCGTTCTTATGAACTAAATACTCTCGATGCATGCTGGATAGCGGTCGATGTGTGGAGTAATTGTAGTAGATGCAAAACCGTTTCGGTCTACTTGACACGGACGTGATGCCTATATTCATGATCATTGCCTTGGATATCGTCATAACTTTGCGCTTTTCTATCAATTGCTCGACAGTAATTTGTTTACCCACCGTATGTTTTCTTTCAAGAGAGAAGCCTCTAGCGAAACCTATGGCTCCCGGGTCTATTTTCCATCATATATTTTCAGATCTATAAACCAAAAAATCCAAAAATACCTTGCTGCAATTTATTTAGATTTACTTTAATTTGTCTTTTTATTTATCTTTTATACCTATATCTATTAGATCTCACTCTTGTTCGAGACCGTGAAGGGATTACAACCCCTTTTTCGCGTTGAGTGCAAGTGTTTATTAGTTTGTGCTGGTGCATAGATTGGAGACTTGCTTGTGCCTCCTACACTTGCTTGTGCCTCCTACTAGATTGATACCTTGGTTCTTAACTGAGGGAAATACTTATCTCTACTTTGCTGCATCACCCTTTCCTCTTCAAGGGAAAAATCAACGCAAGCTCAAGAAGTAGCAGGAAGAATTTCTGGTGCCGTTGTCGGGGAGGTTCTACATCAAACCTACCAAGTACCCATCATAAACTCCCATCTATTGAATTACATTATTTGCCATTTTCCTCTCGTTTTCCTCTCCCCCACTTCAAAAACATTTCCAAAAAATACAAAAATATTTGCCTTTTTATTCGCCCTTCTTTCATTCGTCTTTTTCGTTTTCTTTTCGTTTGCTCGTGTGTTAGATTGCTTGCTTGGTCACGTTGTCTCAAGAAAATACCAAATTGTGTGACTTTTCCTATACTAATAACAATGATTTTATTAGTACCCCGATTGCTCCCACCACTAGTGTGGAATCTTATGAAATTAATGTCGCTTCGTTGAATCTTGTTATGAAAGAGCAATTTTCCGGCCTTCCTAGTGAGGATGCCGCATCCTATCTAAATACTTTCGTTGAATTGTGTGATATACAAAAGAAAAAAGATGTGGATAATTATATTGTCAAATTGAAGCTATTCCCGTTCTCACTACGAGATCGTGCTAAAACTTGGGTTTCATCTTTGCCTAAAAATAGTATTGTTTCATGGAATAAGTGTGAAGATGCTTTTATTTCCAAGTATTTTCCTCCCGCTAAGATCATCTCCCTTAGGAACTATATAATGAATTTTAAGAAACTTGATCATGAACATGTTGCACAATCTTTGGAGAGGATGAAATTGATGATAAGAAATTTTCCTACTCATGGTTTAAGTTTATGGATGATCATACAATTTTTTTATGTTGGATTGACTTTTGCATCTAGAAATATTTTAGATTCCGCCGCAGGAGGTACTTTTATGGAAATTACATTAGGAGAAGCTACAAAACTCCTAGATAATATTATGGCTAATTACTCTCAATGACATACCGAAAGATCTTCCACTAGTGAAAAGGTGCGTGCAATTGAAGAAATTAATAATTTAAGTGGACAGATGGATGAACTTATGAAATTGATTGCTAGTAAGAGTGCCCCTATTGATCCTAATGATATGCCTTTGTCCACTTTCATCGAGAATAATAATGAATCTATGGATGTGAATTTTGTTGGTAGGGACAATTTTGGTAATAACGCATATAGAGGTAATTTCAGCCCTAGGCCGTTTCCTAGTAATTCATCTAATAATTATCGTAATTCCTACAAAAATTCTTATGGAAATTATAATAAAATACCTACTGATCTTGAGAACAATATTAAAGATTTCATTAGTTCTCAAAAGAATTTCAATGCTATGGTTGAAGAAAAAATTCTTAAAATTGATGATTTGGCGAGGGACGTGGATAGAATTTGTCTTGGGATTGATTCTTTAAATATTATCTCTATTCCATCCAAGCATGATATTAGTGAATCTATAAAAGCTATTAAGATTTCTATTGATGAATGTAAAGAAAGAACCGCTAGGATGCGTGCTAAGCAAGATTGGTTTGTAAAAGTGTGTTCTTCTAGTTTTTGCAAAAATAGTGATGAAGATCTTAAAGTGATTGATGTGACTCCTATTAAATCTTTGTTTTCTAATATAAATCTTGATAAACATGGGACTGGAGATGAGTCAACTTTAGCTAGAAGGCGTTCCGATAATTTGGAGTTTAAAGATCTTAGTGAAAAAATTGATAAAACTGGGATTGGAGAGGTCAAAACTTTAAGTAGTAATGAACCCACTCTTTTGGATTTTAAGGACTTTAATTATGGTAACTGTTCTTTGATAGATTCTATTTCCTTGTTGCAATCCATGTTGAATTCACCTCATGCTTATAATCAAAATAAAGCTTTTACTAAACATATTGTTGATGCTATGATGAAATCTTTTGAAGAAAAACTTGGGTTGGAAGTTTCTATCCCTAGAAAGCTTTATTATGAGCGGGAACCTACAATTAAGATTAAAATTAAACATTATGAGTGCAATGCTTTGTGTGATTTGGGTGCTAGCGTTTCCACGATTCCAAAAACTTTATGTGATGTGCTAGGTTTCCATGAAATTGATGATTGTTCTTTGAATTCGCATATAGCGGATTCCACTATTAAGAAACATATGGGAAGGATTAATAATGTTCATATTGTTGCAGATAGAAATTATGTGCCCGTAGATTTCATTGTTCTTGATATAGATTGCAATCCTACATGTCCTATTATTCTTGGTAGACCTTTCCTTAGAACTATTGGTGCGATTATTGATATGAAAGAAGGAAACATTAGATTTCAATTTCCATTAAAGGGCATGGAACACTTTCCTAGAAAGAAATTAAGTTGCCAGATGAATCTATTATGAGGGCTACTTATGGATTTAATACCAAAGATGACAATACCTAGATCTATGTTTTATGCCTAGCTAGGAGCGTTAAACAATAGCGCTTGTTGGGAGGCAAGCCAATTTTATTTTTGTGTTTTTATTTTTGCTACTGTTCTTGAATAAATAAACATTATCACTTCTGTAGTAATTGTTTTTTTAGTGTTTAATTAGTGTTTGCGCCAAGTAAGACCTTTGGGATGGTATATGGTGATAGTTGCTTTGATCTTGCTGAAAAACAGAAATTTTTGCACTCATTGCCAGAATTTTAAAAAATCACACAAGCGTGATCAAATCTTGATTTTTCTACAAAATATTAATATACAAATTTCCTAGGTTTTCCTATTTTTTCAGAATTTTTGGAGTTACAGAAGTATACAAATTTTTAATATTTCTACAGACTGTTCTGTTTTTGTCAGATTCTATTCTCTATGTGTTGTTTGCTTATTTTGATGAATCTATGAGTAGTATCGGGGGGTATGAACCATGCAAAAGTTGGAATACAGTAGATATTACACCAATATAAATTTAGAATGAGTTTACAATAGTACTTAAAGTGATGATTTATTTTATTATACTAACGGATCTCATAAGTTTTCTCTTGAGTTTTGTGTTGTGAAGTTTTCATGTTTTAGGTAAAGATTTGATGGACTATGGAATAAGGAATGGAAAGAGCCTAAGCTTGGGGATGCCCAAGGCACCCGAAGGTAATATTCAAGGACAACCAAGCATCTAAACTTGGGGATGCCGCGGAAGACATCCCCTCTTTTGTCTTCTTTCCATCGGTAAATTTACTTGAGGCTATATTTTTATTCACCACATGATATGTGTTTTGCTTGGAGCGTCTTGTATGATATGAGTCTTTGCTTTTTAGTTTGCCACAATCATCCTTGCTGTACACACCTTTTGAGAGTGACACACTGTTAACACATGAACACGTCACGTGTACCCTCGACGTCGGGGTTGATGCACCGCATCTCACGTCGAAGGAGACCCGGCCGACAACGCGAAACGCAAGACAATCGGTGGGCGCTTTTGAGACCCGAAACCCCGCACGCCTGGGAGGGACCCCGTCAGGGAGTGTGGTGGCTATGGGCTTCCCTAGGTCGATTCGCTCGCCCCTAGAGACTCGGAATTCGCACCTCTGAAACTTGAGGAACAATGAAGAATGAGAGAGAAAACAGTGGAGGGATAAAACGTAGATGAAAAAGTAGTATATTGATTTGTTCGATTGTGTGTTGTTCAATCGGCCGTCACTCCCAACATATATAAGAGGCGTCTGGACTTCCCTTACAAGCAAAGGATTCATCTAGGCTTTCCTTACACGAAAAATTACTTCAATTCACGTCCTAGAGTCATAGTTCTAGTTCAACTCGGATTTAGTCTGAATCTGGCCCAAACTTCTGTCTTCCTCCTTGCGCGGGCCGTCGAGTTTGCATAAGACCTCCGATCAAGATGGCCCAAACATCAAATTTGTGCTTCTCGATGATATGAACAACTCTCATGTTGATCACTTTTCCAAACAAGGTCATCTTGAATACTCTACGAGGTCATCTTTACCTTCCAGTCGGACTTGGTCTTGCAGCTGACTGTACCATCCGAGTCTTCTAGCGACTTTGCAGGCCATATACTATCTCAGATGATGATGAGTCCAAAAGCAAAGTTAACCGTTTCAATGCTACGAACAATTTCTGTGTGAAACACTTTTTTTATCCGAGCCAATCTAGATAACCTTTCGGGCACATCTTCAGCTTCTGATCGGAGCACTCGGATATTAGAGTCTTTCAGTTGGACCGCCCGACTAGACTTCTTCACTCGAATGACAATCTTTCATCCGAACGGAAAGATTTCACTCGGATGACAATATTTCATTCCTATCTGTAATATTTTCACTCGGACGGCAATCCTTTACCCAAACGACAAGCTTTCACTCGGATAACAATGTTTCATTCGGATTTGTAATAGTTTCACTCGGATGGCAATATTTTCACCCGGAGGACAATCTTTCACTCGAATGACTATATTCTTACTCGGACAGCAATCTTTTACTCGATCGGCAAGCTTTCACTTGGCTGGTAAGCTTTTCACTCGGATGGTAAGCTTTTCACTCGGATTTCCCGACTAAAAACATAGCCTAATCTTGTTTTGCCTCTCTAACTCGCATACAGGCTCGGATTGAGACGATTTATATACAAAAATCGATCGGTTTGACGATAGGAAACTTTTTCATGTTGAAGGTTTTTCGATTCAAGGCCATCTTGAGGGCTGAATTGCTCGCGCGACCCACCAGGCATGTGTGTGGTACCTCGGGCCATATTTCTGTTCAGGGTCAGTCTGCAGTGTATTGCCTCTTAACTTTTGCATGCAAACTCGGATTGAGATGATTTATATATGAAAATTGATTGCCTCAACGAGTGAAAGACAATCCATGTAGAGAGCTCCTTCATCCGAGGTCGTCTTGAAGGCATAATCGGCCAAAAAGCACCCAAACACTAAATTCTACCACTCGGAGTACAGTCTCGGCCTCTAAGATGAGGTCGGATGATGATAACCTAAACATAAAAGTTGTTCCATTCGGCGACGTGAAACTTTTCATGCTGAAAAAACCCTTTCACTCGAGGACATCTTATTTGCCTTTTATGTCGTGCCGAAATCTGATGTCAACACATGCCCCCTTGTTTTTCGGCAAAGCTTGCATGGCGAAAAATATGCACGGTGTTTGTTCTAAGGACGATGTCAACACTCCATCGGCCATTTATACTGCTTAGGGCAATAATTATGTATCGGCCATATTTGTTCTAAGGGCGATAATCGTATAACAGTCATTGCCTACTTAGGCTTCTCTCCACACACTCGGGCGATACTTCTTCAAGTACTTGCCATGGAGAGCTCGAGGTAACAATGTCCCTTCTACGGAGTCCACCAAATATGAGTTTCCGGGGACTACTCTTGTAATCCTACCAGGACCTTCCCATCTCGAAGACCACTTTCGAATTTTCTATCTCTTGAACCAATCGGCAGAATCACTTTCCGGACGAGATCGCCAACCTGAAAATTCTTCAACTTGACTTTCTTATTATAAGCTCTGGACGCTCTCAACTTGTCTCTCTCTATGGCCTTTAAAGCAGCCAAACATTTATCGGGAACTTCATCAATATTGTCCATCATCAAGTCATAAAAGTCTTTTGCCGATAAATCATTCTGTTAGGCTATTCTTAAAGCATTTGAATTTACTTCTACTAGTAAAACAGCCTCTTGACCATATACCAGCTCATATGGAGTCGCCTTTGTAGCACCATGCCTTGAGATTATATGTGCCCACAAAAATTTAGACAACAACTCATGGCATCTCCTTGGATTATCCTCAATCTTCTTCTTGATGAGCTTGATTAAAACTTTATTGCTAGACTCAGCTTGTCCATTAGCTTGGGCATAATATGGGGATAAATTGAGGATCTTTACGTTATAAGATTTGGCAAATTCTCTAACTTGATGAGACATGAAAGATGAACCTTGATCTGTAGTTAATGTTTGAGGAATGCCGAATCTATGAATGATGTGCTCGGTTATGAATTGAATTACCTCTGCATGTGTCATTTTCTTGAGAGGCACTGCTTCAGACCATTTAGTGAAATAATCGGTTGCTACCAATACAAACCGATGCCCCTTTGAGGAAGATGGATGAATTTCTCCAATGAAGTCTAAACCCCAACCTCTGAAAGGCCAAGGCTTGATAATAGGATGCAACATAGCTGCAGGAGCCAATTGAATATCACCAAATTTTTTACAAGCTTCACACCCTTTATAATATCTGAAGCAATCATTAATCATAGTTGGCCAATAAAACCCAGCATGTCGTTGTAACCATTCCATCTTGGGAGCCGACTGATGAGTGCCACAGATGCCTTCATGTACCTCTCCTATAGCAACTCTTGCTTGATCCTCATCCAAACACTTTAAAAGAACATCATCCACTGTTCGGCGATAAAGGTCATCACTACAAAAAAAATACACTTCCATGATGATATGTGTTTGTCATAGTAGGTCACGTTTTCTGTCATGCATGTACATCCATGACAATTTTATGACAGAATCAAGATAGTCATACATGTGCTGCTGTAGAAGTGTTCCATGACATTACCAAAATTATCATCACGGAAGTGTCCACTTCCATGACGATAAATCGCGCGTCACAGAAGTGCTTTCGTCAAGGGTGACCGACACGTGGCATCCGCAATAAAGGAACGTCGTTAAGCTATCGGGTCCGGTTTTGGATCCGATAACCCGTTAACAGCCCGGACCAATGGGGATTTTCCACGTGTAAAATCATCATTGGCCGGAGGAAACATGTGTTGCCTCACCTTTGGGATATATGTCATCCACTCATTGGACAGGAGGCGCCTATGATAGGTCGACATGTGGCATGACCCAACAGTGGCCCATTCCGGTGAAAAAGGACGGCCCAGTAAAAAATAGCAGGCCGACCCATATAAGGCCTACTTGTGTCAGGTCCATTTAAGCCCACGGCCCATACGAGATGTGCCAATTCGGCCCGTCAACGGCCCGTTAAAGATTTGACACCATTGCAGCCCATCGTCAGTTCGAGCCCGTTAACAGCCCGCTATATATTAGGGCTCAATATCGGCCCGATGAGATTTCGGCCTGTTAACGGCCCATTCAGTGGATGGGCCAATTTTCACGATGTACATCTTTCGGCCTTTTAGCGACCCATTTAAATGTTGGGCTAATTTCCGGCCCGGTGTGTCTTTCAGCCTGTTGACGGCCCATAAATCAGTTGGGCCATTTGTAGTTAGACCTGAGTTTCGGCCTTTTAGCGACCCATTTAAGTGTTGGGCCAATTTCCGGCCCGGTGTGTCTTTCAGCCTGGTGACGGCCCATATATCTGTTGGGCCATTTGTAGCCGGACCTGAGTTTTGTCCTTTTAGCGACCCATTTAAGTGTTGGGCCAGTTCCCGGCCCTGTGAGCCTTTCAGCCTGTTAACGGACCATAAATGAGTTGGGCCATTTGTAGTCGTACCTGAGTTTTGGCCTTTTAACGGCCCATGCCCTTCATGGTCCAATACCAGCCCGGTTTCTCTTTCGGCCTGCTAAAGGCCCACAACATAGTTGGGCCATTTACAATACGACATGACTTTCGGCCTCTTAGCGGCCCATGCTCTTCATGGTCCTGTACAAGCCCGTTGTCTCTTTCGTCCTGCTAAAGGCCCACAGTATAGTTGGGCCATATGTAGCCTGAACTTAGTAACGGCGTGTTAACGGCCCGTGAAATCAATTGGGCCCACCTGTTGCCCGCTTCAATGTCAGCCTGTTAACGACCGGGGAGTTAAGAGGGCCGACCATTAACTTTCGTCCTGGTAACGGCGCATTAACTTAATGGGCCCACTAAAGTTCGTACATGTCTTTAGGCCAAATTAGATAATTTAAGCCCATTACGACGAGCAATTATGCACAGGACCAAAACCGATCAAGCAAAGGTACGGCATACAGGGAAAAACGTTGCACATCCAGCATATATTACAGGAAATTACATCCACTGGGCAATCAAAGATTGATGCCAGTGCAAATAAATGAACATAACCTAACGATCTACAACGTCACAATCTGCAACCTCAGCACGGATGGCACCCATAAGGATGTGGGCAAGTTCTTGCTGCTTTGCTACACTGTCTCTGAAAACATTGATCAGTTGTTGTGTCGCACGACTTTGCACCTCTGATTCCTCCACCATTTCCATCATTCCTTCAAAATTGGTTCACAAACATACATTTTTTCCGTTGCATTCGAGACAGAGGATACTGAACAGATTCAGATGGCGATTTTGGCAGGCTTGTATTATTGATAGTGGAGAGTGTCTTGCCCACTGCATCATAACATAAATTAGGAGGGAACCAAATAGATTAATCATGAGTTATTGGCATATTACCTGGCCTAGATTTATTGGAAAGAAACAATGGGGTTGCCTTGCTGTTTTTAGAGTTTGTCTTCTTATCTTCAGCAGCCTGCACCAAATTAAGACACTAGCATTGCTATCATTGGCCAAGTCAGATAATAGGAAAGCAACATTAGCACAACGAATGTTTGGGCAACTAGCCAACACCAAATTAACAAAATATGGCACATATATCATCATCCAGGTAAGGTAATACGAAAGCAACATTGACACAATGAATGAATGGGCAACCAGAGCAGCACTACAATTCAGTAATGTGCATGACATGAGATAGTACACTCATGCAGCTCAGTATGCAAAACTACCAGGCAATTTTCTTTACAAAAATCAACATTGGTGCCTTTAACATTTTGTTACAACTAATTTTAGATTAGATAAAGGTTGGATTCACGCCGATTAACAAAATACATGCTGATGTAAAAATATAGTGATATAGAACAGGTACTTACATCCGCATTGGAGCACAGAGAATTCCCGCAAGATATTTTCCTCGAATACAATCCCAATGATGGAAGTCTTCTATCATTTAACCTTATTTTCTAAAAGAGAGATGGGTAAGAAACATGTAGAAAATATGATCAGAATGCTATAAAATTTCATGATGCGAGGATACGCACACGCTTCTTAGAATGGAGTTGACATTCTTTTGCTGGACTGGAGCGGACTAGTTCTTTGGCCACTGGAATCTGCTTATTAGTAGTGGGAGTTGGGTTTCTCTATGCTGGAGCAGTATCTATGAAAAATGGAGTTGGTTTATTATCTCCTGGCGTTTGGATCTTTTGCAAAGACCTGGTTTGTAACCCTTTAGATTCTAACATAGCTGTCTTCCCCTTACATGCCTTATATAGAAGAATGGTGCTTCAATTATAAAACATGCTATAGCAGAGATGGAATAGGTACTGAAGAATAGAAAGGCATGACATATTGACATGTATTCCCTCCATCCGAAAATAAATGGATGGGTCTAGGTGTATTTCAGTTCTAGATACATCCAGTTTTATCCATTTCTGCGACATGTAATCCGGACGGAGGAAGTGTGATGTAAGAGCTAGGGATACGACAGGACAACACAGTAAAAAAACACTGAAAACCCACTGCAGAACCAAAGTAATCAAACCCACTGATATGAGATAGTACACTCATGCAGCTCAGGATGCAAAACTACCAGGCAGTTTTCCTTACAAAAATCAACATTGTGGCCTTTAATCATACATTTTGCTACAACTAAATTTAGATCAGATAAAGGTTGGATTCACGCCGATTAACAAAATACATGCTGATGTAAAAATATAGTGATATACAATAGGTACTTACATCTGCATTGGAGTACAGAGAATTCCTGCAAGAATCTTTCCTCACAGACGATACCAGTGCAGAAATTCTTCTATCTGTTAAGCTTATTTTCTAAAAGAGAGATGGGTAAGAAACATGTAGAAAATATGATCATCATGCTATAAAATTTCATGATGCAAGGATACGCACACGCTTCTTAGAATGGAGTTGACATATTTTTGCTAGACTGGAGCAGACTAGTTCTTTGGCCACTGGAATCTACTTATTATCAGTAGGAGTTGGGTTTCTCTGTGCTGGAGCAGTATCTATAAAAATTGGAGTTGGTTTATTATCTCCTGGCGTTTGGATCTTTTGCAAAGACCTGGTTTGTAACCCTTCAGATTCTAACATAGTCGTGTTCCCCTTGCATGCCTTGTATAGAAGAATGGTGCTTCAATTATAAAAGATGCTACAGCAGAGAGATGGAATAGGTACTGAAGAATAGAAAGGCATGACATATTGACATGTATTCCCTCCATCCGGAAAAAAATGGATGGGTCTAGGCGTATTTCAGTTCTAGATACATCCTTTTTATCCATTTCGGCAACATGTAATCCGGACGGAGGGAGTATGGTGTAAGAGCTAGGGATACGACAGGACAACACAGTAAAAAAACACTAGTTGAATGTAAAACTGTATGCTAGCGGAATACGTACAGAAAAAACTAAGGCAACATACACGTGTATGATTGGGAAACTAAGATGACATTGCAACAGAGCACTAGAACAACACTTCAATGTAAAAAAACATGGTATGGTAGACAGATGAAGTACATACTAATGAATAACAATGCATAAGATATTCAGAAGCATGATGTCCAAATTAAGCAGATGGCATTGCGATAGAGTAGAATGACAGTACTTGAATTTGAAAACATCTTATCATGAATGGAATAGGTACTAAAAAACAGGAAGGCATGACATATTTACATGCATGATCAGCATGCTAAGCACATGGCATTACAACAGAGTAGATACACTCCAAGACATTATATGCATGTTGTACCCATATCACGGGCCAAGTTAGAGCAAGGACCTTGTGGGGTGAAGAGGATTCAACATCTTTCTGCAAGTCTTCTGAAGAACTGCCTTTACATGTTCCATCATATTGGGTATCATTGACATCAAGTTTATTGGCCTTTACATTGCTCCGTGAGGTTCTTGTGGATATATCAGTGTGTGCAATTATATCTGACATGCATGGAAGACAACTACTAGTTAGATTTATGTAATGAGTGCCTGTAGGAGATGACATAAATAGTAGGACTGGGGTTAACTAGCAGCAACAGGTCTCAAAAACTAAAGGGAGAACACAGATGAAAGCTACAGAATATCGTTTGTACTCGAGATTAACTAGATGGCACACAAAAGTATTAAAGAACAACATAGGTAATACTAGAAGTGGTATAATACTATAATCACCAACCTGTGGGATAGCACTGGCTGATGGATGATAACTATGGAACAACGTTACCTAAAGAACAAGTATCTTAGCTGAACTATGGAACAACGTTAACTCCTGAACAAGACCCGTAAGAGATCAGCATGAATATACAGTGAAATGTGCTAATCTATTTTCCATGCTTAGATGAATAACAAAGCCATAAATGTTGCACACAAGTAAGATGAGGGTACAACCTATCTAGCCGCCATCCATAGGAGTGAGCATCATGTTTGACTTGTCGATGGCCCTGCAGTTGTTGTGGCTGTCCATGTCGGGCACATGCATTCAATGTAGGGAACTGTTGAGTGGGGACTATAGCTCCCTTCTGGTGTATGCTTCCCTTGTTGGAGCAGCTGCGGTGAGTCGGAAGCCGGTGTGGCTGAAGATGCAGATAACACATAATGTTAAGAACGGCACATCTCTTTGATCTGAAGAAATACACTATGAGATCAACAGCAAGGTACGAGAGTGGTCACAGTCTGTTGACTGAAGACTAAATTGGGGTCACACGATTTTATTTTATTTTGGTACTGTCCGATCTACGCCGGATGGCTTGATGGTCGTCTTGTGCCTCCCGGCTGACACTGTTAGGAATCTTCCCCGAAGAGCCAGTGACCAATGGCAGAGCAGCTTGCCTCCGCCGTCCGTGACCCCGGCCAAAACCCCGCTCCCCGCCCCACCGCACTGTCGTGGTTGCGCCGCCCCCGGGCCAATCCACAAAGACTCCCAGTCATCTAGATCTGGCGGCAGCAGTACCTTCAACCCACACAACTCTAAGATAGCCATCTAAGCGCTGCTTCCGTGGTGAACTTGCGGCTCCGCACCCTTACGTTAGACACCAGCCAACCAGCAGCCTAGGAGCTCCGCCGCCTCGAGGGGTGCTGCTTCCCATTGGGAATCGATTGGCCCAGAAAAAAATTCAGACAACTGACGCCTAAATAAAGTGATTTGAGATGAGGGTGCGACCTATCTGGCGGCATGGTGAAGTAGGCAGGTCCAGCTGCCGAGTCGGTGAGGCCGGCGCGGTTGCGGTGGCCACCGGCGGCCGGGAAACAGCGATGTCGCGACGGTCGACGGTCGACAACTACGGGGAAGCAGCGCTAGGACTCTGGACGGATCCGAAGTTGGAGCCGCTCCGGCGCCGTGAACAACAGCGGGGTGAATCGGCTCCGGTGCGGTTCATGCGACCGTCATCGAGGCAACTCCAGCAGCACGGAGTAAGAGGTACACGGCCCAGTGCACGATGGCAAATGGACAGCGTCTCCGTCATTAGGGAGGAGGGCAGCTGTGAAATTGGTGTGGTGGGGGCGCCATCGAGGAGGGGCTGAGGCTTCGTGGCTCGGGACAAGGGAGCTTCCGGGGAGAAGGTGATTTGGCGCCCACGAGGTATGAATGGGGGGGGGGAATTGGGAGGGGAGTGGAACCATGTTTTACGGACGCGTTTGTCTGAAATGTGAGGGGGAGTTACAGTTCTACCCCTGCCTTTAGGCTTCTCGGCTTCGGTCTATGTACTGAGGGTCGGGGATAGTAGAGTAACTTTGCTTCTCCCCAAATAGTGGGCGGGAGCAATTTCGGGCGAGGAGGGCGTGTTTTGAAATATAGTGGGCGCGAGCGATTTCGGGCAAGGAGAGCGTGTTTTGAAATAGTGGGCGCGAGCTATTTCGGGCGAGGAGAGCGTGTTTTGCCGACCATGGTTTATGAATTATTCGGCACATGTCATTTCGGCCGAGGTGAAGGCGCGCTTGGATGAAGTTACGAACCTACCCTTGATGTACAACAGGCCAATTAATGCATCTCCCACATAGGACGGTAATTTCGCGTCTCCCATTTATTTGCTCGGCTGAATTCCACCGAGCAGAGGATGTTTAACGGTTCGTTCAATATTTGGGAGAACGAGCATCCACGTCTACCTTACCAAGTCGATTCGAATCAAATTTTGAAATAGCTTGCCACTTCTTTTTTAGATGGAGAGATGATGCTCGGGAGTAATGTGTTTTTACATGCTCATTTCTAGCGATTTACTATATGACAAATAGTTGACCCACTCAAAAACGGGAATCAAACCGAAAATGAAATATCTCGATTCAATGAAATAGCTCATTCACCATGTCAAAATAGTGAACTAAATCCAAAATTGAACACCTCAATCGAATAGCATGTTGTACAGTATTATAGTACTCCATGAACATGTTGAAAGTCAAATTAATGAACTTGTTTGATATACGCATATATCCGTTCATGTGTGGATTGCAAACAACATGTTCTCCAATTTAAATATTTGAATGCAAGTTTATATCGAAACATGGTTTATATCAGTCTTTGATGCATAAAACGCGACCTCCCCCTCTCCCGGACTCCTG
>NC_057799.1:392196373-392308757 GCF_018294505.1 Triticum aestivum | reverse complement strand
CATCTATAGGTCTCTCTCGCACACTATGTATGATTCTCTAGTCCAAGCTAGATATCTTGGGTGCACTCATCGTACGCACACAAATTCCTTGGCTCGTTGCCCGTAACTCTGTCACGCACCACTCTGTTGTCTCGGAGCTCTTCCCCCTCTCTCTCAAACTCTCCATCTACCAGGGTCACACATACACATGCATATCTCACTTGCACTCGGTAGGCCCATCTAAAACTCTATCTCTCTCCCTCGTTCTCTCTCCATCTCACACGCACACACACACAATCTCATGCCTAGCTAGCCAAGTATGATGGTCTCTCACTCAATTGTAGGCACACGCAGTCCCCCCTATATGTATATGACTAGCTAATCTTAGTCTCCATCACAAACATGTGCATGGTCTATCTCGATTTCTCTCGGGGCATCTTTCTATCGTGCACGCACCTCCCTCGATCTCCCACCCATATAGTCCCCACACAATCTCGAGGGGGTCTCTCTATCACAAACACACCCTCTCGCCCTCCCCATGCGTCCATGTTCTGCATGTGTCCCTCTCGACCTTTGTTCCTTGTTGGCCAGACCTCTATTGGACATGTGCTATAGGGTGTCTCTCTCCATTGCAAACAATCACACACTAGCTATCTTCGTGTATCTCCTCGCCTCGCTTTTCTATCTCGGAGATGCATGCGTGATATGTTCGCCTAAGAAACGAAAAAACACAAACTCTCTCTAATTTATCGTTTGTTGTCAGTTTCTCTTTCACACACATACTCTTTTTGCACACTTACTCATTCTCCTTCACACGCACTTGATCCCTCTCGACTTAGGCACTCTCCTCGGTCCATAGCATATTGATTTATTGAAAAGTCAAACATCACAAAGTTTGACCATGTACGTGGAGAAAAACAATTACATCTAGAACGGCAAACATATACCATTAGATTCACCATGAGATGTAGTTTCGTATGATGTATCTTTGGTATTGAAGATATAAATAACATTTGTGTAAACCTGATCGAAGTTTCCAAAGTTTGACTTCTAAAAAATTTACAAGCGCTGCATTATCGAGCGGATGGAATATCTCTTTCCCCCTCTCCGCTATCTGACGCACCACTCAGCCTTATCGGGGCTCCTAAATCTCTCTCAAACTTTATATCTCCCTGGTTCACACATACACATGTCTCGCTCGCGCTATACATATAGACCCATCCATCACTCTCCGCCCTTGTTCTCTCTCTATGTGACACGCACCCCCCTAGTAAGTACCATAATCCCTCACTCCATCATAGGTGCAAGCACTCCCTCCCCTAAGTATGATTATCTCTCACTATCCATCAGGAATACACGTATTGTCTCCTTCCATCCATACGTCTATCTCGATATCTCCCGGGGTATCTTCTATCGCGCACACACCTTGTCACTCGATCTCCCACCCATGTAGTCCCATCATGATCTCCAGGGGATCTCTCTATGACAAACATACACTCTCTCCTCCTCATGTCTACATTTTCTCCGTACGTCTCTCTCGACCTCTCTCCCTTGTTTGTCAGACCCCTCTTGGCCACGTGCTAGGGGTCTTGCTCTCTCGGTTGCAAACAACCACACACTATCTCCTCACCTTGCTTCCGTTGTCGAAGATGCATGTGTGATATGTTTGCATAAGACACACATGTTTTTTTCCCGACTTTTATCGAGTGTTGTCCATGTCTCTTTCACACATGCAGACAGACTTTTTTCACTCACTCTTTCTATTTCACACTCTCTCTCTATCTCTCTCTCTCTAGTTAGGGACTCTCTCACGTCCATAAGCATATGGATGTTTTGAAAAGTCAAACCTCAGAAAAGTTTGACCAGGTATATGTGGAGAAAAACATTTACATCTGTAAAGATCATTAGATTCATCACAACATGTACTTACTTCATACTATCATTTATCTTTGGTATTGTAGATATAAGTAATTTCTTTATAAACTTGGTCAAAGTTTCAAAAGTTTGACTTTTAAAAAAATGTTGGAACTACATTATCGAACGGAGGGAGTAGCTCTTTCTCTCTCTGTGTGTGCTATCTCTCACGGGCCTCCCCTCTCACACGAACACTCTATACCGACGGATTATACGCTCACTGTGTCAGTGTATAGCTCTGTATATTGTTTAGTTGACCGGTCAACTAGTCCACATGCTGCCTTGTCAGCTCGTGTTCTGTATCTTCATGTGCTGGCCCATGTGGCAGTGGGTGAAAATAAGTAAACTAGAGGCCCATCTGACACGCGGTGAAGTAAACAAGGTTGAAACCACTCGGGGTAGCACCCCGCACGCTAGTAAATTGAGGGCACATTGAGGACACACTTCTTCCGCGTGGAGGACGCACTCGCGCACAATTCACCACTGCGCGGCGGCATGCACAGAAGGACGCACTCGCGCACACCCAGCACGCAACGCACACCAGCACACATGTACACTGGCGTCGCCGCCGGTTGAGATGGACGGCGAGGCAGCCAACAAACGGAGGCAGCTCGAGCCAAAACCGCATCCGGCGAGCCTGGACTTCATCAGCAGCCTCCCCGACGACATGCTGCTCATCATCATCGGCCTCCTACCCACCAAATATGCCGTGCGGACCGCCCTGCTCTCCTGGCTGTGGCGCCCCCTCTGGCGCCGCGTCCCCCTCAACCTCACCGTCGACAGCTGCCTCTGCGACGGGGATTGCAAACGCATGGCCGCAGTCTCCAACATCCTTTCATCGCACCCTGGGCCAGCCAGGCGCCTTGACATCGGCATGTTCAGTACCAACTGCAAGGTCCAACTCAAGTTCGACGAGTGGTTCTTATCCCCCGCCCTAGATCAGCTCAAGGAGCTCAGCTTTGATGCTGGACGATGTCGCTCTCTACCGCCGTCCGCGCTCCGCCTCGTGCCAACGCTGCGCCGTGCCAGGTTCAGCTCCTGCTATCTTCCCCAGATTAATGCCGCGCCCGCCCTTCTTCTCCCTCAACTCAAGCAGCTCGACCTCTTCAACATTGTCATCTCGAACAAGGCTATGGAGCACCTCCTCTGCAGCTGTACTGCGCTCGAGTACCTTCGTCTTGAGCAGATCCACGGGTTCATTTGTCATGCCCAATATGCGATACTATCCTAAAGAGACTCGAAGGTCCCACCAAGGATAGAACCGCATATTGATACGCTTTTGCAAGGTGGATATCATTACATCAACATTACATAATAGATGGGGATACATACACAAGGCACAAGCGCCCCAAGAATATACAACAACATACATGAGAACAACATCCGACTACGGTTGAAACATAAACAAAAACTCAAATAATATCCACCCTGCTAGCCCAGACTGCCGACCAGGAACCTAACCCAAGATCGACGAAGAAGAAGAAGAACTCCAACACAAGTAAACATCGCTCTCACGTCATGATCGTCGCATAACCTGTACCTGCAACTGTTGTTGTAGTAAACTGTGAGCCACGAGGACTCAGCAATCCCATTACCATGGGTATCAAGACTAGCAAAGCTTATGGGTAAGGAAGGGGTAAGTGGTGAGGTTGCAACAGCGGCTAAGCAAAGTATGGTGGCTAACTTATGGAACAAGAGCGAGAAGAGGAGCTTAACAAGCGGTCGTCAACTAGTAATGATCAAGAAGTGATCCCGAACTCCTACTTACGTCAAACATAACCCAAAGACCGTGTTCTCCTCTCGAATATCCCCGAAAAGAGACAATCATGGTTACACACGTGGTTGGTGTATTTTAAAAGAGTTTACTTCAAGTTTACTACAACTGGATATTAACAAATTCCCATCTGCCACATAACCGCGGGCACGGCTTTCAAAAGTTCAGACCCTGCAGGGGTGTCCCAACTTAGCCCATGATAAGCTCTCATGATCAACGAAGGATATTCCTTCTCCCGGGAAGACCCGATCAGTCTCGGAATCCCGGTTACAAGACATTTCGACAATGGTAAAACAAGACCAGCAAGACCTCCCGGCGTGCCGACACCCTGATAGTAGCCGCGCGTATCTCGTCTCAGGCCACGACCGGATGAGCAGTCTGTACAACTAAAACCAGGCCTCGAGTTTCCCCGAGGTGGCGCTGCAAGGGGCTCTAGTTCGGACCAACACTTAGAGAAGCATTGGCCCGGGGGGGCTAAAATAAAGATGACCCTCGGGTTAATTACTCCCAAGGAAAAGGTATAGGTGGTAGGCAAATGGTAAAACCAATGTTGGGCTTTGCTGGAGGAGTTTTATTGAAGGTGAACTGTCAAGGGGTTCCCATAACACCCAACCACGTTAGGGACGCAAAATCCGGGAACATAATACCGATATGACGGAAACTAGGACGGCAAGAGTGGAACAAAACACCAGGCATAAGGCCGAGCCTTCCACCCTTTACCAAGTATATAGATGCATTAATAATATAAGAGATATTGTGATATCCCAACATAAACATAATCCAACATGGAGCAATCTTCATCTTCACCTACAACTAGCAACGCTATAAGAGGGGCTGAGAAAATGCGGTAACATAGCCAAACAACGGCTTGCTAGGAAGGGTGACAAAGGTTAGAGGTTCATGGCAATTTGGGAGGCTTGATAAGCAAGTGGTAGGTAACGCGGCATAGCGATAGCACCGAGTCAACTAGCATAGCAATGATAGTAATGAGATCCAAGGTGACGGTCATCTTGCCTGAAATCCCGCTAGGAAGAAGAACGAGTCCATGAAGAAGATGAAACCACGAAGACGAACCAAGCGTAGTCGAACGAATCCTCACGATCGCAACGAAACAGGAACTATCGAGAAGAAGCACAACCGGAAAGAAGCAAACAACATGGTAAACAGCCATCACATAAACATGGCATGATGCACAATCAAGTATGATGCATGTCCGGTTTAATGATTCATGGCATGGCAAAGTGCAACAAACAATACTACAAGTTAAGTGGAGCTCAATATGCAAAGAGTTGCATATTGACGAAACACCACATTCAAGTTATTTAGTTTGCTCTCGATTAGGAACAAGACAAGATTGAATGTTGGTTAACATGGCAAGAGGTGAAGCATAATAATACTACCTATCTAGGCAAGTTTAAAAGAGGCCGGAACAACAAACAACAATTCCGGAAAATCCTCATATGCATATTTCGAATTTGGTACTGTTCTGCCCTATACACAATTTTAATGTTGTTAAACAGAAAAATAATGTGCAGCGCGTTAATCTATGCATTTTCTACCCCATTTACATATAAAGTTAATTTAAAATGGAGCTACGGTTATCTAGATATGAATTAAACCATTTTAGCATGTCATTTAGCAAATTAAGAGCAAACATCAATTTAAACATTTTAAGCATGGATGAAAGTTGCATATTATGAAACTAGACAAAATTCTAAGCACTTTACATATATGACATGTTTCCTTTGGATGCATGGGTATTTAGATATGACCATTACAAAATAGTGGCAAAACTGTAATTATGCAATGCACTAGAAAATAACGAAAATCCACAGGCAGAGGAAAAAAATGCACGGGCCAGAAGCATTAGAGTGCAGCGGCCAGAAGTGGAATCAGGCGCAAGTGTGCGTGTGTGCAAAAGAAAAGGAAAAAAGGGGGGGCCTACGACTCGAACCCACAACCTCTCCGTTGAAAACCGAGACAGCTAGCCACTGCCCTAGCATTGTGTTTGTGCTACAGAGGGGATCGACAGCTATGGCCGGGGAAAGAATAGTAGTTCAAAAACAAAACAAAGGAAAAGGGTGGGACAGCTATGGCCGGGGAAAGAACAGTAGTTCAAAAACAAAACAAAGAAAAAGGGTACCACCTGGGATTTGAACCCCAGATCCCCTGGATGCGAGCGCGTGAGGCTAACCAGCTTGGCTAGCTCTATGATCTCGCTCGAGAAGGAGCACGGCTCCCTTTGAATGGATGACAACGCCAAGCCTTGACCTTCCATGAACGCACAGGAATCTTTGCCGACGGCGAACTCGATCAAGACGGCGACTACAGAGGCTGTAGAGCACCGGCGGGCGTGCGGAAAAGGGACGTTGGACGCGCGTGGGCAAGCGGAGCAACGATGGGATGTGCGTGGCGTGAGCATGAAGCTCGCGAGTTTCAGCCATGGTGGCTTCTGCTTGATGCCAGCGTGTGTGTGCATGGCTGGGCGTGCGTGAGGATGCGGCTATGCGCATGAGCATGCGTCGGGAGAGGCGTGCGTGTGTGCTGCGAGCGCATGGGTACAAGGGCGAAGACACCATGGATGAAGAAGCTACAGCGAGCATGGTGCAGGTGTGTGGGTACGTGCAGAGGCGTGGTGCTCGGGTGCGTGAGCGCGTGAGGTTGTGTTTGCGTGCTCGCACGGATGAGCGTGCATGCGTGTGCGTAGGAGCGAGCGGAACAGAGACGACGCTCGTGGCCATTCCGCAGGAGAGCACGGTGGCTGGGGGTTTGGCATGGATGGATCGGCTCCTAGAGGACGAATATGAGGCGGAAAAAGGGCTTGGGCGACGCGGCTGCTCACCTAGTGCCCACAGGACTTGAAGTTGTAGTCGTGGAGACGAAGGAGACGGTGCGATGACGCGCGGAACTTGCCGGGTCCGGGAAGAAGAGGAAGAAGATGGGTCGGGGTAGTGGATCCAGAGGCCGTAGAGGTGCGTGTGTGGACGTAGTTGAAGAAGTGGGTCTTCGGGGATCTCTCCACGGTGGCCGGAGGGTCGGGGGCACGGCGAGAAGCTACCCCGAGCTCGAGCTCTTGCTCGCTCGGTCATGGCGGCCGCAGCGAAGGCGTGGGTGTGGAGACTTACCTAGGCGGCGTTGAGGGAAGGAGAGGGTTTGAATGGATAGAGGAGAGGCCGGGGTAGGGTTTGGACATGATTTATAGGGGCTAGGGGCGCCGGACAGCCGTCAAATCATCGGGCGTGCCGACGTGGCTCCTCTGGATGGCCTGTCGTATAGGAGGACGAACCTCCTATCGCTTGCGGGCTAGCTGGGCTGCCGGAGGCTGGCTGGGCTGGTTCAGGAGGGAAGAGGCTCAGGTGGCTGCGAGTAAGTTGGGCCTTTTCCTTTTCATATATTCTGTGCATTAAATAAACAACCAACAAAAGGGAAAGGCCAGGGATATTGGGTAAGAAATAGAAAGAAGTAAGGATACATATGGACTCCTGGAATTATGCACCATTTTATAAAATTTGTTTGGGCATTTTTAGAGGTAGAAAAATAATGCAAGTTTGAATAAAATTCAAACTTGAGCCATTTTTGAACCCAACCAAAACAACTCCAAAGGATCTAAAATTTGGCAGAGAGTGTGTAGGCATGGTCTAAGATTTACAGAAAATAAGTGAACATTTACTGGAACAGGAAAATGCCACTTGCAATAAATGTGTGAGAATTGAAAGGAAGAAGCTAGTGATGGGGTGTTGCACTTGATGATGGTTTAAATGGAAGGGCAAGATGGAACAGCAAAGAAGATGAGGAGAAGGAGTTCACAATGATAACAAGCACACAACAAATATGCACATGACAGTGATGAACATGATGCAAATGCAACAAAATGACAAAGGCAATATCACAACATGAAGCATACAACAAAGCAAGTGACACAACCATGGCAAACAAACAAGGATGGCACAATGCAATATAATAAAAGATGAACATGATGCAAGATGCAAAATATGGCAATGACATTCATCATGATCATGGCAACAACATAGGGGAAAAGAAATATGCAAAACAATTATGACAATGCCACACATAATAAACACACGACAACAACTAAAATAAAGGAAGGCATTTGGAGCATCGGACTCGGGGCGTTACAACTCTCCTCCACTAACAAGAGATCTTGTCCCGAGATCTTAGGAACGAGATGGAAGAGAAAGAGGATAAGGAGGAATAAGAGCGCAAAAGAGAAGATCAACAAAGTCGAGAGCACTCGAGCAGAAAAGAGGAACGGCGAATATGACGAGAATCACAGCTCAAGGAACAAGATAGACTCTGAAACCACTCCGGATAGAAAGGAATAAGAACGAAAGAATTGTGATAGCATCCTGGATGAACATGGAACGAAATAGAACATGATCTTGAAAAAATGGGACGATACTTGACGAGAGGGACAACACAATGCCTTCGGAACAACTAAAAGAGTGGAATGAAAGAACGGAGAAGAAGATGACAACTTCTACCGCGAATGAATTTGAAAGCATTCTCACAAAGAAGGGTTGAACGAAGTTGTTGGAAAATCAACAACAAAAGAATAAGCTTGTTGTGGGCTTATGGAAAACATCTCAAAATTATGAGGTGATAACCGTCCACAAACGAAAATGATTGAATAGCTGAGAGGAACGAAGAAACGCAAAACTCCACTTCAAAAGAATACGGAGAATTAATTGCACCTCGAGAAGCAAGAAGAAGAAGATACTTGAGCTCCTCCAACAAGAATCTTGATGAACACTTGAAGAATGAATTAAATCCTTACGAACCACCATAAGAACTCCGGTAACAAAAGGATGACGAGATAAAATTGAAGGATGAAAGGGATAAGATTAAAGCCTTGCTGCGATTCCGATGGAGGTTCCGACGAGATGGCCGAGGAAGCTTTGAACTCCGGGAAAGAAAAGATGAAAACACTTTGAACCGAGAGATTATTTATGATGAACAATCTCCGAAGGAAGGAATTAATCAACTTGATGAAAGAGAATAAGAATTATGTTAGGCGTATCCTTCACCAATTTAAATTGATGACAAGCAACGGATTTGCATACTACTTATTCACGTTAAAAAGGATTACGAGGAGATATAGCGCGAACACGAGAGTGTCTTCATACGATAATCAACAGAAAAGAAATCTTGAATGAACCACCATAAGAATTCAAAATTGAATGACGAAGGAGAAATGAATCACCGCGAAGAATTAGAAAAGCACGAAGATACTTGAGGGAATTTAGAGACAAGAGAACGAAGAGATCGCGAACTAATTGAAGAATACTTGAACGAAGCACCGGAAGAATATTGAGACGAATGAAGGGGCACGGATATAGAATAATTGGAGAACAAATTTGAAAACTTAGAACGAATAGATATTCCGAAAAGATGGCCTCCAGATGATCGAGACGGAAAACAACTCATGAAATACTCCGAATGGATGAAAAGAATTGCACGACTGGAAACAATTTTCGAGGATAACATCAAGCTAGGGCCACGAATCTCCGGGAGAACGGACACGATTTAGGGGAAAACTATTCTTCGATCTTAAAATTTTGAGAATGACGACGAGAAACAACACCAAAATTTGTTGAGACACTCCGGGGAATGAAAAACAAAGAGGTTGAGCCAACAATGAAAATGCTTTGAAATCGATCTTGGAAAAGCATCTGACTGATGAAATTCATTGTTACGTCAAACTTCGAAAAGAATTTGAGAATAACTCCGGGAAACTTAAAAGTGTCAGGTAAGATCCTGGGAAAAGACCTGTGGGTTAGGGCCCACTGAAAAGAAACACCGTTGGAAAGGATTGTTGAATGAGAAATGATGCACCGGAACAATTGAAAGATTTGAATGAGGTGACAACCTCGAAATAATTGAATGCAAACACGGATCTTCTGAGATGTCTTCACCACTCCTGAATGATTAAATGGCGAGAGGCGAACGAGCAATGGAAGCACTTGAGTTGATGAAAAGAATATGACCAACAACGAAAACTTGAATTGGATCCACCGGAAAAGGAAATGAGACGAACAATGATTAACTAGGCAAGAATTCACCGGTTGAGACAATTGAGGAAAGATTGAAGAGGCTCCGCATGAATGAAATAGCTACTTGAAAAGAGGCTCAGACTCCGGGAAGAAAAAGGGTGGGAGGGCGGGAAAAACACAGGCAACTGGAACGCCGAATAATTGAATAGAAAAGCGCTGGTTGAAATGATTGAGGAGAGAATGCAAAGGCTTCGCACGAGTAGGATGGATACTCGATTTCGGACTCTGGTTTCGAGAAGAAGAAGGGTGGGCGTGTGGTAAAAGATAACAACTTGGGAAGGGGAAAACGACATCGGTTGGGAAAGAACTGAGGACTGGTCTGCAAAAGAAAAAGAGGGTCGAAACGTCTTGACGAGAAAAGCACTGGATGACAAGAGCTGACATCGCAACGAACGAAAAACTAACTGCGAGATGCTAAGAAAAATTGAAGGGGAAGAGGAGAATATCAAAACACCTACGTCAAGATTTTCTCACCAGAGCGACGAAGGGGGCTGAGGAGTAAAAAGAATTCCTACTCTCCGATATAACTAGACTCCGAAAAAAAGTTTTCTTCTAGACTCGACAGCGGCCAAGCTACACGATCAAACAAGGGGGGCTCCTAAGGTCGGTCGAGGCTCTGATACCAACTTGTCACGCCCAATATGCGATACTATCCTAAATAGACTCGAAGGTCCCACCAAGGATAGAACCGCATATTGATATGCTTTTGCAAGGTGGATATCATTACATCAACATTACATAATAGATGGGGATACATACACAAGGCACAAGCGCCCCAAGTATATACAACAACGTACATGAGAACAACATCCGACTACGGTTGAAACATAAACAGAAACTCAAACAATATCCACCCTGCTAGCCCAGGCTGCCGACCAGGAACCTAACCCAAGATCGACGAAGAAGAAGAAGAACTCCAACACAAGTAAACATCGCTCTCACGTCATGATCGTCGCATAACCTGTACCTGCAACTGTTGTTGTAGTAAACTGTGAGCCACGAGGACTCAGCAATCCCATTACCATGGGTATCAAGACTAGCAAAGCTTATGGGTAAGGAAGGGGTAAGTGGTGAGGTTGCAACAGCGGCTAAGCAAAGTATGGTGGCTAACTTATGGAACAAGAGCGAGAAGAGGAGCTTAACAAGCGGTCGTCAACTAGTAATGATCAAGAAGTGATCCTGAACTCCTACTTACGTCAAACATAACCCAAAGACCGTGTTCTCCTCTCGAATATCCCCGAAAAGAGACAATCACGGTTACACACGCGGTTGGTGTATTTTAAAAGAGTTTACTTCAAGTTTACTACAACCGGATATTAACAAATTCCCATCTGCCACATAACCGCGGGCACGGCTTTCGAAAGTTCAAACCCTGCAGGGGTGTCCCAACTTAGCCCATGATAAGCTCTCATGATCAACGAAGGATATTCCTTCTCCAGGGAAGACCCGATCAGTCTCGAAATCTCGGTTACAAGACATTTCGACAATGGTAAAACAAGACCAGCAAGACCTCCCAGCGTGCCGACACCCTGATAGTAGCCGCGCGTATCTCGTCTCAGGACGATGTCGCTCTCTACCGTCGTCCGCGCTCCGCCTCGTGCCAACGCTGCGCCGTGCCAGCTTCAGCTCCTTCTATCTTCCCAGATTAATGTCGCGCCCGCCTTCTTCTCCCTCAACTCAAGCAGCTCGACCTCTTCGACATTGTCATCTCGAAGAAGGCTATGGTGCACCTCCTCTGCAGCTGTACTGCGCTCGAGTACCTTCGTCTTGAGCAGATCCACGGGTTCATTAGCCTCCACATCGCCTCGACGAATCTCCGATGGATTTATGTGTCTTGCTGGCCCCGCAACAAGACATCAATTGGGAAGAGATCACTCCAGCTGTTCCACGTTATGGTCATTGAGAATGCGCCTTTCCTTGAGAGATTGCTTGTATCGGATCTAGAAGGTCGAACAAAAATCAGGTTCATTGACGCGCCGAAATTGACAGCGTTGGTGCACTCGTCTGCCAAATTCTCCGAACTCTTTATTGGATCTGTAATCATTCAGGTACATCACTCATCTTCTTCTCCGTCTTCTTGTAATTCACATTTTTAAATTTCTTCTTGATGTATTTACGACCGTCTTCTAGAAAATGATACCCACAAGCTTGACCCAGTTTATGCGCACAGTGAAGATCTTGGCAATAAAATCTACCGCCCCAATTTGGATCAAGTTGTTGGATTCCTTACATGCTTTCCGTGCATGGAGAAGCTACTCATCGAGGTGAAACTTCTTTCCTATTAGTAAACGGTAATCACAACGTAGCTCAAATTTTTCGTAATTTTCCCAAATTACGATGATAAGTGTAGGGTTCAAAACTACATCTACGCACTGCACCGAAAGAAATGTTTTTAGTATTTTTTCTCACGTGATCACCTGCATTGTTTTGTTGTTGTACTACTATAGTAGCCTAGGCTAGTCATAGTGGAAAGTAACTTAGACTACTCCAGTAACTCTATGGTTAACCTAAGAGCAAGTACTACCTCCGTCCTGGTTTACTCTTCCTATTTTGTAGTATCAAAATTTGACCATAGATTTAACTGACAAAATGCTAATGCATGTCACTAAGAACTATATAGTTGGATTCGTATTTGAACATAATTTCAAATGGTGTATTTTTTAGTGACATGCATTGGCATTTTCTTACATAAATATATGGTCAAAATTTTATACTAAATAAGAGGTAGTACAAAAGTGGGCTATAACGGCCCTCCACTATGTAGGCCAAAACACGTGCCAAATTCACTTGTGATGCATTTGGCATCGATGCCCCTCCATTGCTCACCTGGTGCCCCAATCTGGATCACCTACTTTGCTCCGGTGCCAAATTAACTCACGCAATGAAAAAACACTTGCGTGGGAGAGAGAGAGGACTGAAGCAATAAAAAACACTTGTTTGGGAGAGTGAGAGGCTGGTGTAGTTGGTTTGATTGATTTGTATATACATGTGGGTCTGTGTGCACAGCGGTGCCAACTCTCTCACATCGCGAGAGCGGTGCCAAAATCTTTTGATTTGACATCGATGCGTATTATGTGGCATACTTTTGCAAAATATGGCATCGACCACATAGTGGAAGGCAACAAATGCCCAAGCTCTTCACGTAATCCTAGGTAAATGAGAGGAAAGAGAAAGAGAGAGAGAGAGAAAGAGTGAAAAAATATCACTAGCCAGCCAACCCTATCGTATGAGCGAATGATATTGGTACCTCTTGATGACACGGCAATCTTATACAGCCAACTGCTCTAATATGATCTCTTGTTTTGCAGATAAAAAAAGACCCGAAAGTGAAAAATGTGCTGCACTATAACAATCTCATCGAATGCCTTGATCTCCATCTTACAGAAATTGATTTGATCGACTACCGAGGGAGCACATCTGAGATTAAATTGGCCAGGTTCTTTGTTCTGGAGGCAAGTGTGCTCAAGGTAATGAGGTTTGGCGTTCTCCGGCACAACAAGGAATGGCGTGCTGATCACCGCAAGCGTCTAAGCCTAAATGACAAAGTCTCCGGAGAAGCTGAATTTGTTTTTGAAACATCAAGTGGCCAGAGACTCGAAAACTTATTTGCCCATTAGTGACTTGTCAGGGCGGTGGATTTTAGTTTGTACAATAATGCTGCATCCACCTAAAGTAACAAAAGTTCTTACATAAACTTCCTAGTAATTCCCTCTTCGTAGGTGCAGCATTAATCCTAACATTTGTAATATCAGTTTGAAACTTGTAATATTGCCGTGTCCTATTCTTGCATTTTCCAAATCCTGCGAATCAAACAGGTCCTGAGTTGGTGATGATGTTGTGCCTGCCATCTTTCACCAATAGCCGTCGGATCTAGATCTGACGCATACAAACCAAACTTCTCCAGTTTTGCAAAAAGATGCCCGCACTTGTTCCCTATTTACAAACAACTCCTTGTCTCTCACAATCAGCCTTATCTCCTCCCCACCACATCTAGAAGTCCATGGAACAATCTGGAGCGATGGCCGCTGCCGGCGCCGTCCACCCCCCAATCTTGGTGTTCCGTGCAATGCACGGGCATCTACGCACGGGAAATTTTGTCGAACACGGCTAGTTGTAAGCTGGCTAGGTCTACAGCCATGATGATAGTGACTGCAGATGGTGAGGCTGACTATGGTATGCCAAACATGGCGCCTATACTCAGGTGTCATCTCCGGCGTAGGGTCTTGTCACTTCACTGTGAGGAGCAGCACGTAATAATTTGACCAACGGGTAGTACAGTGCTACTACATTGGTAGTACTACTACTACTAGTACTAGCACCACCGTCTGGATTTAGAAGTACTACCACGTCCATCTGGATTTAGTATTTGACTAGCAATATCTAGTAATGCATGTCACAAAAATTGTACTACTCCCTCTGTAAATAAATACATGGTGTATTGTTTTATTCCTATTGGCGAGATAACTTAATGTCTTTTTGCTACTTAATAGGATTACATGCAATGAACTAACCACTGCATGTGATGTTTGGTAGTCTCAAGTCATTGAAAGCATGCACGGGCACGGAGGGGGACGCGGCTTCATTGACTTACTGCACCTGCCTTTGGGTGTATGACACGTGGGCCCAATGGGTGGCTGGCCAACCTGTCATACAGCCAAAGGTAGGTGCAGTAGAGGGGCGAGGACTAGATGGCTAACACGCACGTGAATTCAACGCAGTCTGCACTTCTCATATAAAGGCTCCCGCCAGTCCAACCTACGAAATCCTACGCACCTACGCACCCAAGGGCAAGAGTGATCACTCCAATCACAAGATCAGTTGACTAGAAGCTAGACCCATGGAGGCGATGAGCGCGAGCATCAGCCGGCTGTGACAGATGGTCCACGACGCCGGCCTGCGGCCCGACACCAAGGAACGTCTCCAGGTAGTGCTTGAGGCCGCCAGGGCGAGGGGCCGCTTGGACGACAGCTTCGTCTCCTTGTTCGACGAGTTCCTCGACGGCTTCCTTGACAAGTTCACCGTCGTCAAGAAGCTCGCGGACGACCTTGACGTACGCCTCCAGCCCACGCGCCCAGGCTCTGCGATGCCTGCCACCCTCAACGGCCTCTATGGTGACAACCTCTTCGACGCACCGGTGGACCTGCGACTGCCCGTCGTCGCGCCGGAGAATGTCCACCTTGAGGCCGCGCTCGTCGCGCAGCGCCTGGCGCAGCAAGACACCATCGACATAATCACCCATGTCTACGCGCAAATCGTCCACAAGGACTACTACATGCAAGAGGAGGACAATAGGACACTGGCCTTCTTGGACCGCAGGGCAACCTTGGACGGCATTGTTCAAAAGCACGTTGAGCTTTCCGCCAACGCCGCTGCTCCTCACACATCGGTTGGTGACCCGGTGCACTAGGGCGTGAGGATGTCATTGATGGATCCGTATGTATCTTTATCTTTCCGTCAAATCCATGTAGTAGTATATGGTACTACTAGTAATTATCTTACCTTTCGCATCAACTTCATAATTTTCCTACCTACTCCATGCATGAACCGCGCCAGAATCAAACTTCTCATTACTCTAGGGAAAATCGTTATTTCTATCTATCGGTCGCGCCATGGAGCAGAACCAAATTTTACAAGTTACAAGTTCAAAAGGAAAAGCCTGCCGTGTTCGCATCGCACCCCCACACGGTTGGTCCGGCACGCCACTCAAGGGGGAATGCGTGCTGTGTTGCATTTTCACTTACAAGTGGGACCGCAGTTGAGAAAACCGACTATCGGCAAACCCCCACCCCGCCCACCACACGATGGCTGAGAAAACAGGAGGGAGAAGAGATGGTTGTAGCATGGACTCCAAGAAAATTGGTGTCGGATGGGACTCGTGTGGGTGGCGTGTGCCGTACTGCTAGACATGAATGCTAGTTATGGCCCATGCCACTCCACTATATCGAGGTGCTGGTTACGTAGAACAAATTTCCTGGAGTCCGTGCTCAGCCCTCCTCTATCTCTCTTCTCAGCCAGCCAGCAGACGCACGGAGCCCATCGTCTGTTTGCTCATATGCGGTCCCACATGTCAGTGAAAACGCAAGAGGACCCACTGAACCTGCACATCTTTCACCTCGACGTGCTGGTGATGAAAAAAATCCAATAAAGATCTTCGGTGGCCGCTTTTCGAGTTACTCAAGAGTAGTAAGATTCTATTTACAGTTTAACCCAAGATGCACATCACGTGGCTTCAACTACCACTCTATTTTCTTGCATGACACGACCTGGATGCTGGATGTCCCACGTGTTGGCAAAAGGAGGAAGAACTCGACCAAATCTTCGGTTGTGCTCTCGAATTAGACTAGTTGTGCTAACTTAAAATTTTATTGTATAGAATGGATGCAAGTTTGTGTATTGGGAAGAAGAGTACAACGATATATTGATAGACCACAATTTAGTAGATGTTCTAGCACTTTTAGCTAGCATAGAGGCTAGAGATGAGACCAGTGCACTTGTTGATAGAATATAGGCTAGACACGTCTACTTCTTTACACTCGAAGAAGAAAGAAGCACGCAAGATCGAGCCTCCGCAGATCAATAATGAATGCATCGAAAAGGCACTAATCCAACTTACAGGAGCAGTTATGGAAGTTGGATATCTTCTAAAATGTATTCTTGTGGTTCTTGTTTTCTTTGGTCTTGCTTTTCTAGTCAAAATTTTGGTGATGTATTTCCATGTACCAAAAAATCAATGATGAAAAAAAGATATGTGTTTCCAAAGAAAAATGTACGCGGCCGGGATGCGTCCGCGCATTCGGCGCACGGCCACCGCATTCGAGAAATGGCCCGGACACGACCCCATTGCCCTACCCAAACGGACAGAATCCGGGCAAAACGGAGGTCCGTTTGGGGTCGTGCGTTGGAGTTGTCCTTAGAAGTGGGACCGCAGTTGAGGAACCGACTATCGGCAAACTCCCACCTTGCCCGCCGCGCGATGGCTGAGTTAGAGAAACGACGAGGTTGAAGAGATTGTTGTAGCACGGACTCCAAGAAATATGGTGTCAGATGGAAGTCGTGCTGGTGGTGTGTGCCGTACTCCTGGACGTGAATGCTTGTTCTGGCCCATGCCACCCTACTACTCCTACTACTTATAGTAGTAGTATCGAGGATTCGAGGTGCTAGTTATGTACAGCGAACACATTAACATATGGCCCACCTCACACTGTGGCCAAATTTCCTGGAGTCTGTGCTAGGTTAAAAAGTGTTCTTTGTGAGGATGGGTGGCTGATCTCAAGTTTAAAACTTGTTGTATTACGTACGTAGACGTAGAGATAGTGCAGCATGTGAAGCTAGTACAAATAGTGTACTATTGTTTATTGGCCTCATCCGATAACCTGTTGCACCGTCGCAACACCCACTCAGAGAAGCGACTCGAAAGCCAATCATAAATTTAGTAAGTTTATCACAGGCATATCATTTTATTACATACAACAGGTCATCAACCCACAACGACAACGAGGATACATTATAAATACTAAAGTTTTCATCACACAACAAATAACAAGCAATGAAATGAACTTCAACTCAACCAATCCTCGGCCTTGGAAAAGCTTGCTTTGAACCACAATCGATTCTCTGGGAAGAGCCAGCTACTGTCAATCTCGAGACCAACGCAGGACTGATCATCCAGGCTGAAGCGGCCTACTATATCATGACTAGGGTAGGGAACCACCGCAATGTTCGACGTATAGATACAGTTGCTTCTCATGAATGGTAGTAAAGTTGTGTCAACATCAGTTGGATCGCCTTTCATCATCATTGGATAGTTTTGTCCAAGGAAGTGCGAGTTTGCTCCAAGACTATCAATACTGTACCAGGGAGAAGGTGTTGGCGCTAGCACACTAGTATCATCCCGAATACCATGCAACAAGTGTTGGAATAGGTCTGGAGAGTGCGACCATGGGAGACAACACCTGCTCCCTCAGTAGTAACATCAGCAGTGGGATGTATACAGACAAGAAGTGGTGATCCATTGGAATTAGTTGCCAGCCGCCAGTGAGCATGTGGGCCCTGCTCGTCCTCATGCTCGTGATCATCACCATCGTCATCTCCCCCTTGGTTATAAAATTTTTCAAGTATAGGGGGTGGAATGTTCACAGGACCTTGGAAACACAAGAAGAAGGTTAATTAGTAGAGAAGGGAAACTTGCTAACTCGCATGCATGTGGATGAAACAATTATAATTACGGTGGAAGACAAACGTACCGAAACTACAAGGATCCTATGCAAATTTAATGGTCTTGAATGAACCTGCCATGCTAGCCAAGGTGATGACGTCACACCGATCAATGAGTTCCCCCACCACGTCATCTTTCAGATCGGGGCAAGAATAACGGGGTCGTTTCCGGCTTGTTCCCTCCATGGAGAAGACGATCGAACAATGGCAGAAGGAAGGGTGAAGGCAAATGGAGGAGGGAGGAAGAGCGTGCGACATCAGTTCCAAATCGAGAGGGAAAGGCGAAGAGCCGGTGGACGGTTGCCAGTTTGCCACGGTACACGAAGAGGCGCCCCGACCTACACGTCCTTTTGGAAATTGTACAAAAGGACTCGCCGTCGTCTCACTGACATGTTGGAACGGGACCACATGTCAACGAAACATGGTGTGTAATTTCTCATGCAAAATGCAATCTGGCCGCGTTGGCCTGAGGTGCTGCATTAGTTATCGACCTTTATTTTTTTAATGGCGTGCCATTCAGTTTTGAAGCATGACTAACAGGTATTGTTTGCAGAGAAAATATAAACTACACTACCGGTACTCCACCTCTAGTACTACTAGTAGTATAAAAAAGATATACAGGCTGGAGCTTCAGAGCTTTCTTGCTAAGGGCTGCCCACTTGCTTCTCACACTATCACCCTCTCTCCAGATCTAAAAAAGACGGCCTCTCTCTCCCTCCTCACCGGTGGTCACAGATCCACCGGGGAAGAAAAGGACATGCAGCGTTGACGCACTCGTCGTCAGCGAGCGAGGTCACGCACTGACGACAAGGCCGTCCTCTCAGACCTAGCGCCCGCGCGGGATGGCCTCCGTCCCCAAGCTCGCTGCCGTAGTGCGTGCGAAGGACAACGACCACGAGCGAAGCCACTTCCCGCCGACCCTCAGGTATGTTACCTCTTTTCAAACCATACCCTTGTTCTATTGCCCCATCTGCCACGTCGCTGCATGTGGATCTTTTTTCACTCCACCATCTTCCCAATTTGCTATCCTCTGCTTTGCTGGTCATGCAGACAAAAACCTTAATTTGCACTATTAAAGGAAACCCTACTTCATGCAGACTAATCCATGTCTGGGTAGAATAAGGAAACGAAGGGAGACTGTACTGTCCAAGAGAGTAGGCATCGAACCCGCATCTAGGTTGAATAGGGGAAAATCAGTAGCTAAGGAACGAGTCTCGTGTCTCTTGGTTGAAGAAGGGTAGAAAGGCATGACAACGCAATAGAGAATGACCATGTCGATCGGTTTGTTGTCCTCACATAGGAAAAAGGTGGCTAAACAGAACAAAAATGGGACGTAATCTACATATGCTGCTTGGATATTTGTTGCTCTGGGCAACCATACCTCGCTCACCACTCTATGCGTCTGTGGAGGTACATCATATACCAATACTGAAATGTGTTACCTTTACCTTTCTGAAACAATAAGGGGGTCGTTTCCGGCTAGTTACCTTCAGACTTTTGTATTAGGTTTAATGCTCATGCACAGCTAGTATACCAATGCTGAAACGTGTTACCTTTACATTTTGTATTGTTAATTCTTATAGAAATCTTCCAGTGCTAGAGTTTATTGAAATCTGTTCAGTAAAACCATTGTACTGTACCCTGTAATAAAATAACTACTCTACTACTGCACTAGCCACTGGATTAGTGTATATTTGTAGTATTCAAAATTTCGAATGGTGTTGCATTAGCGTATGGACATAAATAAAGTGTGGCAAGCTTTCCCAGATATGTGCTCAAGAAAACTACTACCTGTTTTTCTAAATACTAGACGTTTGGGTACTTTAAATTGAACCGCGAAAACGTCTTATATTAAGGAAGAGAGGGTGTAGAGTTCACTCAAATTATCCCGGTAAAGCTAGTCACACCTTTGTTAAAATTAATGTTCATTATGTTATGGAGGAGGTTTGTAAGTTTGTCTCTAATGCCTGCCGACTACATAACTGACATCATGATGTAATGTTAAGTCATTTCCTTTTGTACAGTGTCACTGAATTGTCAAGGCGGTGATGGCATTTTATTTTAGTTGAACTGCACAAAATATACTTAAAAGAAGAGGAAAGGTCAGGAATCGATCATTCTTTCAGAAAGAACTATATATGCCTTTCTGACATCAGCCGCTGTTGCCTTATTTATTCCTTCAAACAGGTGGTTAGAAACAGTCTTGCTACCTTTTCCCATTAAGAAATTGGAATGCTTATATTTGTGAGTCTATGCTTCAACTAGTGCCACTTTTATAGTAATCACACTTTCAATATCTATGCAAACAGCGATGCTCGATTTTAGTGGAACTGCACAAAAAGTCCAACTGGTTCAACATTAGGAGCATGTTTTCTTCCAAACCTTTATATCCAATTGGTGGCACTATGAGCTGTTCATTACGAAGGTACATGGTTTGCTACTATCTTGCTACTCTTTTTGTACTGTCATTACATAGTAATACTAGTGGTTTGCATGTGAATTTATTGGCAGGGTGGACCTACATTGGAGGTGCAGGACAAGATTCAATGATTGGATGCTCAATTTTTGTTGTATCGATTTCACCTCTTCCATCACTGCGAACATGGATATCCTTGGTTTGATAAAGAATAGGCGCTATATTTCTGCTCTGAACCAGGAAATCAATTCAGTATGAAGTTGTCCAGGGCAAAACATGACTGTATCAAATTGTCCAGTGCAAAGCATGACAGATGCTAAGCGGAAGACATGTTTAAACCGAAAATACAAGGTGGGGTATATGTTTACTAGCTGCTTGATATTTGTGCAGACAGAGATGCCTACCCGTTGCTATTTGGCAAACACACAAAGTGACCGCAATTTTGGTTGAACTGCACAAGAGAATAGTATAGTCACTGCATGCAGTGCCATTTGAAAATAGACACAGAAAGATTGGATAGTCACTTCATGGACTGCACAAAAGTAGTACTGTAATATTTATTGGCTAACACTAGGTGCTTCATTGCATTGGTCTGATTATACAATGGGCATCATTTTGCCTAAGTTAAAGTTTGTATTCCGAAAATAGTCTCGCCGTGTGATCGAGAGAAGACCAAATCATATAGCAGTGGATGTTCCTCCATCATGTGTGGTTCATTCTCATGGTTCCAGCTGTTGGTGAAACCACTTACGTTTGCAAGAGGAATTGTAGACTTCACAAACAAATTTGTCTTTCAGTCTGTACTGAATGTGCCAAGAGAAGCATCCATGTTAGTAGGCAGAATAGATGTTTTTTCTAGATCTTTGCTTTTGGAGCCACATATTTGTATATGATCTGTGAATCATTGACAGGCATTAACATGTTGATCTTATGTATGCGAATCATACTAGTTGGTTTTAGTTGCAACGCAAGATCCAAAGTGGTTGATCTTTGCTTTTGGAGCTACATATTTGTATATGATCTGTGAATCATTGAGATGCATTAACAATTTCTTATTTCTATTTGCTCAGTGTTTACAAGTTACTGATCGATCACTAGCTAGCCTACTAATGCACTCCTAGTAGTTTTAGTTGCGACGCAAGATCCGAAGTGGCAGTTTTTTGAATAAAAATGCCTACCTCTAAAGAAACTGACAAGCTGCTCTGAAGAAAATGCCATGCGAATCTGAAGAAACTGCTAGCGAAAACGTTCGCAAATGCCTTATCTCCCAGCTAAAGTTCAACAACTAATGCCCTCGGCTGCGACTCGTTGCATGCTACTCCGCGTACTAGCTGCGAGCGATTTTGAGTGCCTGCATGCAGCCGAGCGTAATTAAGGCAGCTAACTGATGCAAAAAAAGATGCGCTTTAATTGTTGCGGGCCTTTTAAATCCATGGAATCATTATTGACAAGGAGGGAGATGATTCGAGTGCACTCGTTTGACCGTCATGCCGTGCCTGCTTATGCATTGAATTCCGATGACCGCGATGACCGTCGCGTTTCCCGCGACACGCTAGTTCGCCTACCTTCCGCCTATAATTACTGTTTCCCGGGCTTCTCCGGTGGCACCATCACCCAACTCGCCCTATCCTCATAAGCCCCCACCGGCCCGACGTCGCTCGCCACTTATCCTCGCTCTCGCCACGTCCGCCATGCCCCCGCCCGTCCGCGATAGGCGACACCGGAGGCAGTCACCGCCGGAAGTAGTGTTCAGTTTTTCACCGGAAGGCAGACGGAGGGAGGAGGCATTCTATCGGTCTTTAGATGGCAATGCGGAGATCGAGGACTTGTTGGAGCGCGACCACCTGGCGGAGGAGCAGGAGTTGTTGGAGCGCGACCGCTTGGCGGAGGAGCAGGGTATCGCCGATTTGCGCCGCCAACGGGACATGGAGCAGCAGCGCACCCACGCTATGAGTCGCGAGCAGAGCGCCCGCAACTGGGCCGACTACGTGGAGGCCGGCGCCCGGCAAATAGCCTTGGAGGCTGTCAGGCATGCACGCGTTCGCGACGCTGATTTTTACTACCAGCTCATCAAGTGGGTTTCCCTCTTAGAAGCCGAAGCTTCGGTGGACCACGCCGGCATGGAAAGGGCCAACGCGCGCGAGCACCGCGCTCTATCGCACCTCTGGCAAGTCCGAGGCGATGCGGAGGACGCCGGTGCCGGCATTTAGCGTGTACCGCAGATGGCGGCCGGCATCGTCTAGTTAGCTAAGAGTAAGTTAGTACTTGTATGCTACTAGAGTATTAGTGGGAGTAGTAGTTAACTTGGCTATGATGGTTGTCAACGTGGAAGTTCAGTACTCTATATGTGGATCAGACATGTTACTTTGCTCTGAATGTTGAACTTTTCGTTTGAACGTATGGAATGGGCTGTTATTTTTTAAATGGGTTGTATTTGTCCTCCACGGGTTTAGAGGCCGACTTGTGGGCTTACCAAGTTGACGCGTACACAATCAGGAGATGATTGTACGTGGAGAGGATGACAACAGGGACCCGCCAAGGTCATGGCAGTACGCAAGCAAGTGCCTCCTTATTTCAAGCCAATAAAAAATGGCTCCTCCTAATGGATTTCTGACATCTGGGTCCCATGCCATTGTCAACTAGTCAATAAACGAGAGGATTGCACAACGAGTGGCATACACCAGGGACCCAGCAGCTCGCCCAGTTATTTTTGTTTTGGGTTAATTTGATAAATGCCACTCCAAATCTGGTGTTTCTGAGAAATGCCACTGCAATTTCCAAACTTTGAAAAATGCCATTTCATGCCATTTCCAGTGGCATTTTTCAAAGTCTGGAGTGGCGTTTTTCAAAGTTTGCAAATTGCAGTGGCGTTTTCCAAAGTTTGCAAAAATTGCAGTGGCATTTTTCAAAGTTTGGAAATTGCAGTGGCATTTTTATGAATCGCCATAATTGGAGTGGCATTTATCGAATTTGTTTTTGAGACGGAAGCAGGGTGTCAACTGGGCTTTGCGGGGCACTCTGGCCTGTCTAGACAGCCTTCTCTTTTAGGTTTACCACAGACCTGCCCAGTAGTTTTTCTTTCTTTCTGAAAACGGCCACATCCTAATTTTTTTTGTGATTTGCCAGGTAAGTCGCTTTGTCAGGCCTGTTGGGCTGCAAATCTTTCAAGACGAGGAGAGCTTCATTCGGCTGGCTGAGAAAATGGCCTATTAGTAATGAGAAATGGGATGTACATTTTTAAAACACATCAAACTGGCAATTAGTTTCAAATTTCTTTTTTCATTTCGAGATTTTAAATTGCATTAATTTTTATGCGTGGACAATTTGTTGGATTTTATATTGATATACATTTATTTTTAAAATCAGTTTGAATGTGACTCAAAATTTCGGGATTAAAAACAGTTTGGACCGCACCAAAATATGCAAATTTTCGTATAATTTTTTAACCGTGGCCACAATATGGGCTGTAATGCTAACAAAAAGAATATGGGCTCCAAAAAAACCTGAAGAATTAGCAAATGGGTTGTAAATTATTAGAAATAATGGCAGATGGGCTGTATGCTGATTTCCACAGATTTGAGGCTTTCCTAAAAAAGGTTGATGCAAAAGCAGTGACTGTTGGATGTCCATCCAACGGCCGTCGTGCTTCTTCAATCTCTGCTCTTCCTGCCCCAGCCGCTCAAACAAGCGCCGGCGGGACTGCCTACTCCCTCCTCCCCGCGGCCGGCTGTGCTGCCGCGCAGGCCTCACCGCCCCACCATACTCCCATCGCTGGCCTAGCCATCCCTCTAGTCACCCACACCTGCTGTTATTCTCCGGCGACGACAGATGAACCAGTAAACCCTCGTACAGTCGTACTCCCCTCCGCGTGGGAAACAACTGTCGAGTCTTCCCTGCCTCCGTGTCGTTCCCTTCCTAGGCCTCGCCGTCGTCCACCACCCTGGTGCTCTCGGTGCGGCCTGGTCAACATGGTCAACGACTGACATGCATCTGAAGTGGATTGTACGTGGAGAGGCTGACGGCTGGGTCCATGGCCGCATGCAAGGAAATGCCTCCTTATTACGCGCAAAATAATGATTCCTCCACATGACATCTGAGACCCACCGAAAGGGCCTCTGTATTTCGCAAAAAAAAACATTACCGCCGCTGACAGCTCGGACCCACCAGCTATATCTTCGCACGTAAGGAAGTGCCTCCTTATTACGCACAAAAAATGAATACTCCCCCTGCTAGCTGGGACCCAGTATAGTGGCAGGCTGACTTGTGGGCCTACTAAGTTGACGGGGACGGAGGACTTTGTCAACTTAGTCAATATGCACGATTCTAGCTCCAGTGACCGTACGATGTCCATCCAACGGCCGTAGTGCTTCTTCAACCTCTGGTCTTCTTGCTCCAGCCGCCCATACCAGAGCCGATCGTGCCTCGTGCTCGTGCCTCCCGTGGCCGGCTGCGATGCGGCGGAGGCCTCACCGCCCCTACTACTCCCACCGCTGGCCAGGCCATCCCTCTACTCACCCACACCCCCTGTTATTCTGCGGCGACAACAGCCTCACACCGCAGCGAACCAGTGAACCCTCATACTCCTCTACGCGTGGGCATCCACTGCCGCGTCTTCCCCGGCTCCGCGTCGTCCCCTTCCTAAGCCTTGCCGTCGTCCACCACCCTGGTGCTCTCAGCGCGACATGGTCAACGTGGTTGTCGGAGTAAATGGCCACGGGTAGCCTAACCGACTACCCATGGTTCTTCAAAAATTGTCAGGCCGATTGAGCCTTCAAGCGTTCGAAGCATTGGGCCGACTTCCCCTGGCCGACTACTGCAGGGGCCGGCTCTCCAAAGGCGACCCGGCCCCGGTAACCTCCCCCAAGATGGTTGCGAGATGGCCGACTCCAGGAAGCCGGCGCCAAGAGGACCGACTTCCAAGAGCCAGCCATGAAGCACGCCGACTCCACAAAGCCGGCCAAGACCGCACCCACCAAAACTACACCCACATAACGGTGACAAGATGGGGACTGGCCACAGTGCGGCCCACTACCCCCGAAGCCCGAGACAGGCATGGCCACAGGACGCCGTACGGGTCAGCCATCTCCCGTCCGGCTCGGCACTGTAGCCATGCTGGCCTCAACGTCATCCACGACAGACGCCAGTACGGCCCAGGGCGGCGGGCCCCTTTAGCCAGAGACAGGCGCGAAGGCGGCCCGGCCTCCCCCAGTCGGCCAAGGGCGTAGCCGGCCCCCAGAAGCCGGCTACCCCCTCCCTCGAAGCATGTGCCACATTAAGGAGACAAGACGAGGTAAGGCTACAGTGAGAGCCCTCGAGGCGCCACACTGTAGCCAAGCTTACCTCGATGAAGCCCTCGTCATCAGGGACGAGGCTACAGTAAGCAGCCGCCGACAAGACCCCTAGGCAGTGGGGCCGGCCTGTCGACCAAGAGGCCGGCAGCCGGCGGGACCCACCAGTCGTCGGGCCCCAACGGCCGGCGGAGAAGCCGGCGAGCGCAGACACTGACGACTGGGACCTGCGCCCAGCCGGATTACAATTGTACCCCCGGGGGGTAGGCCTATATAAACCCCCCGGGGCACCCATGCAAAGGGTTGGCTTCTTAGAGTTACACACACACCATAGAGAGAGGGAAGCAAGAGCTAGCCTTGCTCTTCTTCTCCCTTGAACCCGACAGCTCAAGGAGCATTTGTAGCTACTCGTTCTGATTTAGTGATCATGCAGAGACCCCGCAGAGCAGGACTAGGGGTGTTATCTCCACGGAGAGCCCCGAACCTAGGTAAGATTCGCCGGCGTGCATGTCTTCGCCTCATCCCGTTTCCAGGCACCGGCGACGTCTTACTGGCTCCCACCATGATAAGCCACCCGTTGGCATATGTCGCACCTACCACCCGACATTTGGCACCCACCATGGGGCCAGGTGCACCGTCGTCCGGAGACCTAATCTGGACGGGAACCCTCTTCCTCCCCCGCGAGCGCAGCCAGCCTGCTGCGCCCGATAGCGTTTGCCTCGACACGCTGCAAGGCGTCGATGACGCCTGTGCGGCGAGCTGCCTCGCCGACCTGCTCGACGAGACTCACATCTCCGACGAGCCCGCGTCCGACGCGGGCACGGACTACTCCGAGAGCCGCCTCGTCAGCCTCCTCGACCAGCTTCACGTCTCCAGCGAGCCTGCTGCAAACTTGGAATCGGTCGGCTCCACCGACCCGATGCTTGTCGATTCCGACACGGCATCGCTCGACGCCTACCCCTCCGACGTGCTGGTCTTCAACGATCCTCTCCCTCGAGCTAACAGTGGCAGCAGCGCTGTCACCGAAGTGTTGGTCATCAGCCATGTCGCCAACTCGGGCGAGAACGCCCACGACGCCCTGCAAGCGGCGATGCACGACCTATCCTTCCCCATCCCGGTCAACGCCGACGCCGAGACCCTGGAAGCACGCCGCCTCGCCCTCGTCGCGGAAGGCCAGAAGACAGCCTCCATGAGACGCCTCACCGAGGCCCATCAGCGCGAAGTCGACCGCGCCGCCTTCGGTACGCCGCCGCCTAGCGGGCCGAGCCGAGCCGGCTTCGTCCAGAAGCGCGGCGCGGCTATCGCCAGCATGCTGGGGGCAGATCGCCCCGTCTACGCCACCCCGCTCGAGAATCTACGTGCCGCCCAGGCGGCCGCTGAAGAGCTAAATGGGCTGGGAGCCGACGAGCTCCCCTACATGACAAGGCGGATCCAGCAGCTGATCGACGCGGCTGCAGAACGGCATGAAGCCGGCGCCCGCGCCAATAGTCATCCCCCGCGCCGGGAGCACGCCGTGACGTCCCGCTCGCCGACTGCGAGCGGCGCCCACCAGAGGAAAGACAAGGAGCCGGCTGCTAGCCACAGCCGGACTCGTATCACCATCAAGCGCGACGCGGAAGGCTGCCCTCGAGCGGTGGAGCGCCAAGGAAATCCGCCTCCTCCCCCTCCTTGAAGAGAGGGACGTCTCACCCCGCCGCCTGTCATGCACCCGACTCTTGGTGACCGACTAGGCCGCCGAGAAGGAGTCGGCGAGAACAACGCCCGCCACCGGATCGACCGCCTTGCTCGATCCCTGGCGCTAGAAGAAGAAGACGATGTCGGCCCGCCATGCTTTGGCCCCCGCATCCGCGACGAGCCCTTCCCCAAAGGGTTCTCGCTCCCCAGAGACACGCCCAAGTACAATGGCTCTGTGAAGCCGGAAGATTGGCTCATCGACTACTCCACTGCTGTCAGCATAGCCAACGGCAATCGGCGCGTGGCCGTGAAGTACGTCCCCCTCATGCTGCAAGGCACGGCGCGCACATGGCTCAACAGCCTCAAGCCCTATAGCATCAACAGCTGGCTGGACTTCACGGAAGTCTTCGTCCGCAACTTCACCAGCACGTACAAGCGGCCTCCGAAACCTTGCCAGCTCTCCCTATGCGTCCAAGGGCCCAACGAGTCAACCCACGACTACCTCACGCGGTGGGCCGAGCTCCGCAACTCCTGCGAGGGGGTGCACGAGGTTCAGGCCATCGAGTTCTTCACCGCCGGGTGCCGAGAGGGCACCCTCCTCAAGCACCGACTCCTCTGCGACGAGCCGGCTACCCTCGACGAACTGCTGATCATCGCGGACAAGTACGCCACGGCCGACTCCTCGATGAAGACCGAGCTCCGAGTGGACGCCTCTGGTAAGGTGCTCGCTCCGGCTCCAAAGACGCCGACTGGCGACTCCAATCGGCGCCCCTACTAGAACGATCACAAGCGCAAGGCCCCCATGCCGCCTTCCACCAGTCGGCAGGTGGCCACAGTTGAAGATGAGCAGCCCGAAGAGCGGCCCGCTCCCAAGAAGAAGGGTGGCAGGCCGGCTTGGCAGCCGGCTTTCTCTTACGAGCAGACTCTCGACGCCCCCTACAAGTTCCATAGCGGCGCGAAGCCGTCCAACCACATGACCCGAAAATGCCACTGGCTCACGCGAATCTCCAAGGGCGAAGGGCTGGTGCCGCCTCCGCCTCCTGGCCCGCCGCCCCCAGCCCCCCCAGTAGTCGGCGGCTCGGCCGGCAGTCGGAGCCATCCAAGATGAATTCCCTGAAGAGCACGCCGCCTACATCGTCTTCACAAGCTAAGCCGAAGACAAGCGTAGTCGGCGCCGTCAGCATCAAGAGGTCAACGCGGTTGCCTCTAGCGCCCCCGAGTTCATGCACTGGTCCGAGAAGCCCATCAACTGGAGCCAGGCCGACCACCCAGAGGTGATGCCATCCCCTGGCTCCTATGCACTGGTCTTGGATGTCACCCTCGCGACGGAGAGGCGAGCTGCCCGATTCTCCCGCGTCCTGATAGATGGCGAAAGTAGTATCAATATACTGTACCGTGATACCATGGAGAAGCTGAACATCAAGGCAAAGCAGCTTATGCCAAGCCGAACCGTGTTCCATGGCATCGTCCCCGGCTTGTCTTGTTCCCCGATCGGTAAGATCAAGATGGATGTTCTCTTCGGAGACAAGGATCATTTTCGCCGAGAAGCGATCTGGTTTGAGGTAGTGGATCTGGAGAGCCCCTACCATGCTTTGCTTGGCCGACCTGCTCTGGCCAAGTTCATGGCTGTGCCCCACTACGCTTATCTGAAGATGAAGATGCCGAGCTCGAGGGGGATCATCACCGTAGCCGGCGACTACAAGAATTCCATCGAGTGCACCATGGCCAGTAGCCGGCTGGCCGAGTCCCTAGTAGTGGCGGAAGAGAAGAAGATGCTGGAGCGGGTTGTGGCCATGGCTGGCAAGCAGCCGGCCCTGTCCCCCCAATCCCAAAGACTGTGATGCGCAGGGCTCCTTCCAGCCGGCCAAAGAGACTAAGAAGATACCTCTGGACCCGGAGAATCCGGAAAGGTTTGCTGTCATTAGGGCAAACTTGGACAGTAAATAGGAAGGCGAGCTCGTCGACTTCCTCCGTGAGAATCGAGACATTTTTGCATGGTCCCCAAAGGACATGCCGGGTGTCCCGAAGGATTTCGCCAAGCACAAATTACACGTCCGAGCTGACGCGAAGCCGGTCAAACAGCCCCTTCGCCGACTGTCAGAAGAGAAGCGAAGAATCGTAGGAGAAGAGATAGCCCGGCTCCTCGCCGCTGGCTTTATTATGGAAGTGTTTTTTCCAGAGTGGCTTGCCAACCCAGTTCTGGTATTGAAGAAGAATAACAAGTGGCGCATGTGTATAGACTACACCAGCCTCAACAAGGCCTGTCCCAAGGATCCGTTTGCTTTGCCACGGATTGACCAAGTGATAGACTCCACAGCCGGATGCGAGCTGTTGAGTTTTTGGGATGCCTCCTCAGGGTACCATCAAATCAAGTTGGACCCAGCAGACCGCCTGAAGACTGCCTTCATCACACCATTTGGACCTTTCTGTTACCTGACTATGACATTCGGCTTAAGGAATGCCGGTGCCACTTTTCAGCGTTGCATGCAGAAATGCCTCCTCAAGCAACTCGGCAGAAATGCCCACGTCTATGTAGACGACATTGTGGTGAAGACAGAGAAGCGCGGCACCCTGCTGGAAGACCTCAAAGAAACATTCGCCAACTTGCGCCGATTCCAAATCAAGCTCAACCCCGAGAAATGCGTGTTCGGAGTACCAGCCGGCCAGTTGTTAGGCTTTCTGGTCTCCGAACGCGGCATCGAGTGCAACCCTGTGAAGATCAAGGCCATCGAGAGGATGGAGATTCCCACCAAATTGCGAGATGTGCAGAAGTTCACCGGGTGCTTGGCCTCCCTAAACCGCTTTATCAGCCGGCTAGGAGAAAAGGCTCTCCCCCTGTACTGACTCATGAAGAAGTCCACTCACTTCGAGTGGAATTACCAAGCCTTCCATGAGCTGAAGAAGATGCTGACCACCCCACCTGTCCTGGCGGCACTGACTGAGACGGAGCCCATGCTCCTCTACATTGCCGCGACTAGCCGAGTGGTCAGTACAGTTGTCGTGGTCCAGCGCCCGGAAGAAGGCCGAGCCCAGCTAGTCCAGAGGCCGGTGTATTATCTAAGCGAAGTACTATCCAGCTCAAAGCAAAACTACCCGCACTACAGAAGATGTGCTATGGGGTGTACTTCGCCGCCAAGAAGCTGAAACCCTACTTCCAAGAGCATCCCATCACGGTCGTGTGCAGCGCCCCGCTTGCCGAGATCATAGGCAGCCGGGACGCATCCGGCCGGGTGGCTAAATGGGCCATTGCATTGGCACCATACACAATCTTCTACCAGCCCTGCACCGCCATCAAGTCCCAAGCATTGGCCGACTTCCTCGTCGACTGGGCCGAGACCCAGTACCTACCGCCGGCTCCCGACTCCACCCATTGGCGGATGCACTTCGACGGGTCCAAAATGCGCACTGGCTTGGGAGCCGGCATCGTCCTCACCTCTCCCAAAGGCGACTAACTCAGATACACGCTGCAAATCCACTTCGCCGCCTCCAACAACGTGGCCGAGTACGAGGCACTCGTACATGGGCTCCGACTAGCCAAAGAGCTCGGCATATGCCGGATCCTGTGGTATGACGACTCAGACTTGGTGGTCCAGCTGTCGTCTGGCGACTGGGACGCCAAGGACGCAAACATGGCGAGCTATCGATTCCTCATCCAGCAGATCAGTGGGTACTTCGAAGGGTGCGAGTTCCTTCACGTGCCAAGGGCCGACAACGACCAAGCAGATGCCCTGGCACGGATCGGCTCCACCCAACAGGCTATACCGACCGGCGTCTCCCTCCAGCACCTCCTCAAGCCATCCATCAAGCCGTCTCCAGAGTCGGACTCTATCTTTGTATCGCCTGTCCCCGATGCAGCCGGATCCGACTAGACGAATCCCGCAAGCGGCACGGGGACTTTGACAACTGGTTCGCCGACTGCCGTAGTCGCACCCGGCCCGGGGACTTCAGAACCCGGCTTGGGGACTACAGCAGTCAGCCCGGGGACTGCAGCAACGCAAGAAGCAGTGGACGACTCCAATTCCACGCCTCCCGACCCACCCACCCGAGTCATGGTGGCTGCACTAACAGAAGAAAAAGTCACAGCTCCATCTTGGGCCCAGCCCATCCTCAGATTCCTAGTCAGCAGAGAGCTGCCCGCTGATGAGGTCTCAGCAAGACTAGTGCAACGACGAGCCGGAGCATATGCAATAATCAACAGAGAGCTTGTCAAGCGCAGCGTCGCTGGATTCTTCCAGCGTTGTGTCAAGCCAGAAAAAGGAGTGGCAATCCTCAAGGATATCCACCAAGGCGAATGCGGCCACCACGCAGCCTCAAGATCACTTGTGGCCAAGGCTTTCCGCCATGGTTTCTTTTGGCCGACTGCTTTGGAAGATGCCAAAGAGATAGTCAAGAGCTGCAGAGGATGCCAAGTTTCCAGTTCCAAGCAACACCTGCCAGCTTCTGCACTCAAGACCATTCCCCTCACCTGGCCCTTTGCCGTCTGGGGACTTGATATGGTTGGTCCTTTCAAGACAGCCCGCGGCGGCTTGACACATCTGCTCGTCGCCGTGGACAAGTTCACAAAGTGGATCGAAGCGAAGCCAATCAAGAAGCTGAACGGGCCGACTGCCGTAACATTCATCACCGACATCATTACTCGGTACGGCGTACCGCACAGCATCATCACCGACAACGGCACAAACTTTGCCAAAGGAGCACTGGCACGTTTCTGCGCGACGCAGGGTATCCGACTGGACTTAGCGTCCGTTGCCCACCCGCAGTCAAACAGCCAGGTCGAGCGAGCAAATGGACTCATCCTCTCCGGCATCAAGCCCCGACTGGTTGTACCACTGGAGCGATCGGCCAGCTGCTGGCTCGATGAGCTACTGGCTGTCCTCTGGAGACTACGTACTACCCCCAACAAGTCAACCGGCTTCACTCCGTTCTTCCTTGTATATGGTGCCGAGGCTGTCATCCCAACCGACATCGAGTTCGACTCGCCTCGGGTCACCATGTACACGGAGGCGGAGGCCAACGAAGCAAGAGAAGACGGCGTCGACCTACTAGAAGAAGGCCGGCTGTTGGCACTCAGTCGGTCCGCCATCTACCAGCAAGGGTTGCGCCGCTACCACAACCGTAAGGTCAAGCCAAGATCCTTCCAAGAGGGCGACCTTGTGCTTCGGCTGATCCATCGAACAGCCGGCCAGCACAAGCTCTCGGCCCCTTGGGAAGGCCCCTTCGTCACAGCAAGGCACTAGGCAACGACTCCTACTACTTGATCGACGCGCAAAACCAAGAGCTCGCAAGAGGGATGACTCCAGCAAGGAGTCGGAGTGACCATGGAACGCGAACCTCCTGAGAAGATTTTACAGTTGAAAGCAGTATGTATCATGCTACCCTTTTGTATTAAGTACGAAACAACAGGCCCCCCGAGAAGCACTCGGGGACTGCCTTTATTTATCTATGAGTGACGAGTGTCATATCCATAAATGTATTATTACATTTGATTTCTTGTCTGGCACCGGGTTTGACTAGTTGGCTCGGGGACTGGCCGCCTTAAGCTATATTAAAAGTTCTACCTGAAGTCAGACAAGTAGTGTGCCGGCTCCCGAGTCCTCTCTTGTTGAAAGTCACAGCTCGAGGAACCGACTGTCCGACTAGCAAGAGACAAGGCAGAAAGGACGCCCACACGAAAAACGGCTAAGGACTAATGAACTCATATAGCGAAAAGACGGCCTCCAACCACGCTTGCCGGCTGTCAGAACAGCCGGCTGGCCGGCTTCCCAAACACATAGCTATAATCCAACAAAGCTAGAGTACTTGCCCTCCCAAGTGGCCAAGCATTTCTCCAGCCACAGATTGCAGAGCAACTGTCTGACTAGGGAGGCGGCAACCAAGGGAGGGCGGCAAAGGAAACAGCAGAAGGATGAAAAGCAAAGAACGAGGAAAGGCCAAACGCATACATAGTCATACATACATGTAAAGCCCCCAACAGGCCGGCAATCGACATAGTTCGAATACACCCCCAGTGGGTGGAATTGTGTAAACTTAACAGAATATTGTTCCAAAAGTGACAAGACAGGAAAACAAAAGATAGCAGGCTAGACTAAAGGCGCGGTGCGGGAGCCGGGTTGGTCGGTGGAGACGGCGTCACCGGCCGAAGGAGTGGCCGGCTGGCGGGTCTCGTCTTGGTCACCACCGGTGGCAGGCGACGCACCCGCGCGTGACGTGGTGCTGGAGGCGCGGTCAGGCTGAGGCTGGCCGGCCGCTCCACCATCCGGCCCGGCGTCTTCACCCTCCTCCTCCTCCTCTTCGCCCTCGTCGCTGGAGTCGATCTCCTCCGCCGAGTCTTCACCGTCTGCCGGGTTCAGCCCGAACCACTCCTCCGGCTGGGCAACACCGTTGTCATCTAGCTCAGGGGCGAAGGCGCTGGTGTCGGTGTAGTCGGAGATCGCCGAAGCCCGCCGGATGATAGCCGGCCGCGCCGGCTCCAGCTCCGTGTCGGCCTGCTGCCGCCAGGTAGCTAGTTGATCCAGACTTAGGCCAGGATACCAGGCCTTGACGAACTCCAGCGCCCGCCTGGCGCCGGACAGAGCCGCCGAAGCCTCCCAGGCTTCAAAGCGGCCGACTGCCACCTCCAGCCAGCCGGCAGTCTGACTGGGGGTGCGGGGAACCACTTCGCCGGGCCAGAGGGCAGCCAATACTTGCGCCTCGGCACGCTAAAGCCGGCGGAGCAGTCGGTGAGCCGGCTGGAGACGGGCCTGGATCGCCAAGAGCTGCTCCTCCAGCGAACGGCCAGCGTTTTGGTGCAATCTCGGCGCCAGCCTGCCTTCGTGCTTGGCGGCGGGCCTCGATGATCTGGTTGGCGGTGGTAGAGTAGCCAGGGAAGTACTCTGTGCAAGAAAGAAAGAGAAAGCAGAGAAAACATCAAATCAGAAAACAAGCCAAAAGCGGCAGGCGGCAAGAAAGGACGAAGAAGCAGGCGGCTTACCGTCAACCAAATCTTCGATCTCGCCATAGCCATTGATCAGCGTCTGCTTTGCTTCGGCCCAGCTAGCCTCCTCTGTCTCGTACTCGGCCTGGAGGGCGGCTTTGCTGTCCTGCACCGCCTTCAGAGCCGCCTTGTGGCTCTCTTCCTGGTCGGCCAACCTCTTGGCTAGGCGGTCACATTCCTGCACCAAGGCGGCAAACTCGGCCTCCTTGGCACGAAGGGCAGCTTGAGAACCTCCCAGCTGTGCCCTCAGGCTGGCGTTGGCCGCTGCAAGGACGGTAGAAAAAGAAGAAGCAATAAGAGGAAGTCGTCAAGGAAGATCCGACCCGACTGCTCAGCAGTCGGCCCGAATCTCGGGAACTACACCCAGTGGGTGCGCTGACGCGCCCCCACGTGAGATAAAGGACGAAGCACTTACCCCGGCTCTCAGTTAGGTCGGCGGTTTTCTGGGTCAGCTCCCGAGCCTGGGAGTTGAAGGCAGCCGCGCGAAGATTGTGGTAGTCCTGCAAGACAGGCAGAAGATCAAAGTAAGAACAAGAGTAGCAAAGCTAAATCCACTAAGAAGTTCCAAGCCGCCTGCTCAGCAGCCGACTCGGAACTCGGGGACTACACCCAGTGGGTGCGCTGACGCGCCCCCACGGAAGAAACCAAGATCAAGAAGAAGCAAGATAAGAAGACTAACCCGGATGGCCGCCCGCGTCGCAAGGAATTCGTCAGTGTATCGCCTCAGCGCCGTAGCCTGGGCATGGAGCCGGGTCCGGACGTCCTGCGCGGCCACGTTCATCACGGCCGTCCCTCCGCCCGGCGTCCACCCCGAGGTGGCACTGGCCACCTCCACATCCTGGGCCGACGAGCTAGAGCCCGCGGCCGGCTGCGGCTCTGACGCAGCTTTCTGTGGCTCTAACGCAGCCTTCCCCGCGCGCCGACTCGGCAGCGTCCGGACCGCCAGCTCAGTCCTCGCGGCCGGCTCGCCCCCCGCCGACTGCGCAGGCGGCAGATCATGCCGGTCGCCTTGAGCCACCCCAGTCGGCGGGGTCGGTACCGCCGCCCTCTCCAGGATGACGACGTCTTCATCCCTCTCCAGCCCTGGCTGGTCACCGCCAGCTTCTTCTAGCGGGGGCTCCAGGGCCCCAGGCGCCGTGACGCGCAGTGGGGTGACCAACAAGGCCCCTCCGCCATCGCCGCATCCGGAGCCTCTGCTTGGGCCTTGGCTGCGGCGTCAGCGCGCGCCTTCTCTGCCTCCTCCTCCTGCGCCGCCTTGGCAGCGGCTGCCCTCAATGCCTCTGCCTCCCGCGCCTCCCGCTTCTCTCACACCTCCCGCGCGTTCCGCTCCGTTGCCGCCTGAAGATCGACACGGGGGTCCACGCGGCGAGTAGTGCTCCCGGATCCTCCCGGCGACCCAACGACGGAGGCGGCAGCAGCCTGCTCGAGCGACAATGGAGCTCTCGTTATTTGGAGAAAAAGACAAGGGTTCAGGAGCTACCAGAGAAAGAAAAGAGTACACGAAGGAGTAGTACTTACGCCGACACCGTCTGCGGTTGCTTCACCGCCTTGCGGAATTGGGCCGCCTTCGCGACCGCCTCCTCCCGCCTAGTCGCCGCTGCCCCGCCTCGGGGCTTCTTCGGCCGACTGCCGAACAAACCCTGCGCGGCACGACGCTTTTGCCTGCCGCCCCGAGCAGGCGGCACAGTAGAGGAACCCGCGCCGTGGCCAGACGCCGGCTGACGGCGTGGGACGACTTCAGCCTCGTCATCGTCCGGCCAGTCGTCAAAGCTGACTCCAAGCCCGGAGCCGCCTGCTTCGCCGCCGGCTTGGCCACCGCCCGCGTCGGTGTTGTCGTCCATAGCGGCCGCCCCCAAGTCGGGGTCCTCCAGATCGTGCTCCGTCCGGTCGGGGACGAATCGGCGCTCCGCGTCCGACCCGCCTGCAGGCCGTAGAAGAGGGCTCTGTCGAGGCAAGTTGACTAGTCAGAGTCGGCCAAAAGGAACTCGGCGACAAAACTGAGAGAAGAGGAAGAGACAAGGAAAACTTACCGTGGGCGGCGGATGGGCTCGGCAATATGGCTCCTTGCCGAACTGCCACTCTGCGGAGAGCTTGCAGTTCGCAAGGTAGTTCACCATATAGGCCACCTCGTCGTGTGGCATGTCTTTGGTGCACATCCGGCTTGGATCGAGCTGGCCGCTCATCTGACAGATCAGATGAGGGCGGCTCTGGAGCGGGAGCACCCGGCGCGTGACAAAGGCGGCCAGCAGATCGGGCCCCGACAAGCCCTCCGACTGGATCATCGCTCGCACTCGGGCGATAGCTGTGGTTCCAGCCGGCGTCAGCGTCACGGCCCGGTAGGACCACTGGGGCCGCCTGCCTACCGGTGGGCCGGCTACGTAAGCCGGCAGATTGACGTAGTCGCCCTGCGGGGCGACGTTCTTCACGTAGAAGTATGATTTTTGCCATCGCTTCACCGACTGGATCAGCGTGATGACGGGGAAGGGGTTGTCGGCAGCCACCCTCTGCATCGCGATGAAGGCGCCACTCTGAGCCGGCACGCCTTGCATGCGCGTGCCCAGCTTGGACTGGAAGAACTCCCCCTAGAACTCGAGGGTAGGGAGGACGCCGAGGTAGCCTTCGCACAAGGTGACGAAGGCGGACAGCAGCACCACCGTGTTCGGGGTGAGGTGGTGCGGCTGGAGTTGGTAGAACTCGAGCCAAGAGCGGAAGAAGGCGCTCACGGGCAGGCCGATGCCGCGCAAGAAATGCGAGCGGAAGACTACCCGCTCGCCTTCCTGCGGCTCCGGCGTAATCTCCTTCGCCGGCGCGAGACGGACCTCCACCTTGTCCGCGCCGGGCAGCCGCCGCGTCTTGCGGAGGAACTCGACGTGATCCTCATGGACGTTGGAGCCATCCCAATCCCCGCCATACTGCATCGTGGCGTGGGGCTGGCGAGAACGAGCGCGGCGGCGGAGGAGCGAGTGGTGGAACAGCGCGGCGGCGAGGCTCTGTTGCAAGAAAGGGCAGGAGGAAGAAGATGGTGGAAAGAGGAGGAGCGTGCGAGAGCCTACCGCTCTCCCCTCCCCCTACTTATAGCTTCGCAAGGTGAAGCCGGGGAGGCAGGGCGTGGGGTGAGACGTGGGATTAACTGCAACCACTCCCCCCACGCGTCGCGATTATTACGCCCTAAAAGCGTGCCGAAACCGCCGCAGGAAGACTTGCGGGCGGCTTCGGGCCGCAGACAATCCACGCCAGGGCCCGGACGTGGGCGTGGCGGGCCCCCGATCTGTGGTGACGTCCCATCGCGCGCGTGGGCAGGCAAGCTTTTTTGCCACGTGGTTCGCAGGCGGCAAGTGGCCGGCCCGCGGCCCGGTGCGCGCGCTGGCAAGCTCCCGCCCTCCGACTCCCAAATTTTTTTCGCCAAGACGACGCCCCCAACCAAAGTCGGCTCCCAGCTGCCGGCTCGTCGAGATAGGAAGCTGATCGAGCTTCTCGACTCCCACCCAACCTCGAAGCCCAATCAGCTTCGGGGACTACTGTCGGAGTAAATGGCCACGGGTAGCCTAACCGACTACCCATGGTTCTTCAAAAATTGTCAGGCCGATTGAGCCTTCAAGCGTTCGAAGCATTGGGCCGACTTCCCCTGGCCGACTACTGCAGGGGCCGGCTCTCCAAAGGCGACCCAGCCCTGGAAACCTCCCCCAAGATGGTTGCGAGGTGGCCGACTCCAGGAAGCCGGCGCCAAGAGGACCGACTTCCAAGAGCCAGCCATGAAGCACGCCGACTCCACAAAGCCGGCCAAGACCGCACCCACCAAAACTACACCCACATAACGGTGACAAGACGGGGTGTGGCCACAGTGCGGCCCACTACCCCCGAAGCCCGAGGCAGGCATGGCCACAGGATGCCGTACGGGTCAGCCATCTCCCGTCTGGCTCGGCACTGTAGCCATGCTGGCCTCAACGTCATCCACGACAGATGTCAGTACAGCCCACGGGCGGCGGGCCCCTTTAGCCAGAGAGAGGCGCGAAGGCGGCCCGGCCTCCCCCAGTCGGCAAAGGGCGTAGCCTGCCCCCAGAAGCCGGCTACCCCCTTCCTCGAAGCATGTGCCACATTAAGGAGACAAGATGAGGTAAGGCTATAGTAAGAGCCCTCGAGGCGGCACACTGTAGCCACGCTTACCTTAACGAAGCCCTCGTCATCAGGGACGAGGCTACAGTAAGCAGCCGCCGACAAGACCCCTAGGCAAAGGGGCCGGCCTGTCGACCAAGGGGCCGGCAGCCGGCAGGACCCACCAGTCGGCGGGCCCCAACAGCCGGCGGAGAAGCCGGCGAGCGCAGACACTGACGACTGGGACCCGCGCCCAGCCGGATTACAATTGTACCCCCGGGGGTAGGCCTATATAAACCCGCCGGGGCACCCATGCAAAGGGTTGGCTTCTTAGAGTTACACACACACCATAGAGAGAGGGAAGCAAGAGCTAGCCTTGCTCTTCTTCTCCCTTGAACCCGACAGCTCAAGGAGCATTTGTAGCTACTCGTTCTGATTTAGTGATCATGCGGAGACCCCGCAGAGCAGGACTAGGGGTGTTATCTCCATGGAGAGCCCCGAACCTGGGTAAGATTCGCCGGTGTGCATGTCTTCGCCTCATCCCGTTTCCAGGCACCGGCGACGTCTTACTGGCTCCCACCATGATAAGCCACCCGTTGGCATATGTCGCACCTACCACCCGACAGTTGTCAAGGAACGACTTCCATCGGAAGAGTACTGTACGTGGAGAGGCTGACAGCTGGGTCCATGGCAGCCGCAAGGAAGTGCCTCCTTATTACGCGGAAAATAATTATTCCTCCTCCTGACAGCAGGGACCCACCAGATGGGCCACCGTATTTGGTGAAAAAAACATTTGCCCCTGACTACTGGGACCCACCAGACGGGCCACCGTATTTTGCGAAAAAGCGTTCCCACCGCTGTCAGCTCGGACCCATCGGAAGTGCCTCCTTATTACGCACAAAAAATGAATACTCCTCCTGCTAGTTGGGACCCACCTTGGTGGGTGGCTGACTTGTGGGCCTACTAAGTTGACGGGGACGGAGTGCTTTCTCAACTTAGTCAATATGAACAATTCTAGCTCCAGTGACCGTACGATGTCCATCCAACGGCCGTAGTGCTTCTTCAACCTTTGGTTTCTTGCTCTAGCCGCACAAAGCAGCGCCGAACGTGCCGCATGCTCCTGCCTCCCATGGCCAGCTGTGCTGCCGCGGAGGCCTCACCGCCCCCTACTATTCCCACCGCTGGCCAGGCCCTACGGCGACGGCAGCCACACACCGTAGCCGAACTAGTGAACCCTCGTACCCCTCTCCGCGCAGGCTTCCACTACCACGTCTTCCCCGGCTCCGCGTCGTCCCCTTCCTAGGCCTCCTCGTTGTCCACCGCCCTGGTGCTCTCGGCGCGGCGTGGTCAACGTGGTCAAGGAACGACTTCCATCGGAAGTGGACTGTACGTGGAGAGGCTGACAGCTGGGTCCACGGCCGCAGCAAGGAAGTGCCTCCTTATTACGCGCAAAATAATTATTCCTTCACCTGACAGTGGGGACTCACCGGACGGGCCACCATATTTCACGAAAAAACGTTTCCCCCTGACAGCTGGGACCCACCAGCTACATCTTCGCACGCAAGGAAGTGCCTGACAATCGGGATCCACCTGGTCGAAGCGTACGTAGCTTTGTCATTCTGGTCGCGAACATGTACGTACATACTGGTCGATGTAGAGACATGCACGTGTCGTAGTAGAGGCGCGCACGTAGCATGTACATGTACGTACAACGGCCAGTGTGCAAGAAAGAAAATACGGCCACGTACGTATATACGGGCAGGGTCTCGAACGCCTACTCGCGCATACGTAAGGCTAGGGCTCGTGTACATGGATGGGTCAGAACGGAGAAACAACGTCATCATCGTGTTCATGGGGAGGCAACCGGCTGGGTTGGAACGGAATGAGTCATCATGTTCATTGGGAGGGCTTGGATGGAACAGCTGATGGAAACGAGGCCTGGCGTACCGCAGAACGGAGGAAACGGCCTTGTGTTAGACCGGCCACAGTCGAAACAGGATCCTGTTCATCGGGAGGGGTCTGGCGTACCGGAAAACGGAGGAAACGGACCTCCTATGGTCGAAACGGGGGTCCTGTTGATAGGGAGGGGTGTGGCGTACCGCAAAACGGAGGAAACAGACTTGTGTTGGAGCGCTACGGTCGAAACGGGGGTCCTGTTTATCGGGAGGGGTGTGGCGTACCACAAAACGGGATTCCACGGGATACTGTTCATCTCCACCGTCGACCCCCTCCAGCCTCCACGGGCTACTGTTCATCCACCGTTGACCTCCTCCAGCCTCCACCTGCTCCTGTTCATCCACGGGCTCCTGTTCATCCAGCCTCCACCGTGCGTACTCCACCGGCTACTGTTCAACCAGCCCTCTCCACGGGCTCCGGTTCAACCACCCCTCCACGGGCTACTGTTCATCCAGCCCTCGACCGTCTACTGTTCATCTAGCCCTCCACATCCAGCCCTCCACGGGGTCCTGTTCATCCAACCCCAACCGACTCGATGGATCGGGGTCCTGTTCATCCAGAGGCAACACCACAGGGTCCTGTTCATCCACCCCCACCGGGAACTGTTCATCCAAACCCCCCCAGCAACGCTCACTGTTCATTGAGAGGCAGCATCGATCGGCTTCAGTTAGCAGCAGTAGTGTCGGTGTGGAACGACACCTATGGGATCACAAGAATCCCTACTACGGTTGCCGGGGCGCAGGGTTGCGAGAAGAGCAGGATTAGTAATCAACACAAGGATCGTTTACCCAGGTTCGGGCCGCGAGGATGCATAAAACCCTAGTCCTTCTTTGGTGGATGTACTGAGTATTCTTGAGCCCTTGAACTAGCTACGGTGGCTGAGTAGTTCCAAGGAGCCGAATCCTTCTCCAGTACGCAATGGGCCTCCTTTTATAGTCTAAAGGGGCTACCACAGTGGCACACATGAGGTGGAAAGGCGTACAGTGCTACGAGCCTATCGCTTGTATTATAGGACAAGATGCATTTAATGCATCGCTTAGGTGTCCCCTTGCTTTATTGGGGACGGGAACGAGGCCCGTCCCGTCCGTCGCCGCTCCTCCTTGCTTCGACACGCGCCCTGGTCAGTGATGCATGCGGCGCCATGTAGGTAGGCAGGCAGCTAAGGTGGCGCGGTGGCAAAGTCTTCACGAAGATCTGCATACCGCCACGCAGGCACTTGTTGAGTCGGCCTGGGAGCTGCATGTTGCCACGCAGGTGCCTGCCCAGCTGGTTGAGCTAGCAGCTACATGCGAACGGTGGTGGAGACTTGGCTGGTGCGGGCCTGGCAGTGGCCCTGCTGGCGTCCTCGGTGAGGGCCTTGCCGGGTGGCCCGGCAAGGGTCTTGCCGTGGCGTGCTATCGTCCCCGGCAAGGATCTTGCCGGGGGTCTTGTGGCTCTCCTCGGCAAGGATCTTGCCGAGCACCGTTGTCTTTTAATCCTCATATGATCTTGAATATTCCTTGGTCTTGACAAAGATCTGCATGCCACCATGGAGGTGCCTCCCGAGCCCTAGTTCCAACGTGGTTGGTTGAGTTGGAACCCGTGGGCTCGAGGGTGGCTCACTCCGCTCGTGTGGGCGAGCCGCGCCGGCAAGGGTCTTGTCAGGGCTGCTGAGGCTGCCCCAGCAAGGGTCTTGCCGGGGGAGCCTGCTTCGTCCTTCTGCTTCTTTGTGTTCTTGGCCTTGGCGTTGCCTTGGCTATCTTGGGCTTCGGTTTTACCTCGGTTCACCTCCCCTGTTCTGCTCGGTGCGGCCGTGGGCGCGGCTTCGACTGTCCGTGCACAGGAAAAGGGGTACAAGGGTGCGCCCCTTCTTTTGTACACCGACAGGAGCCCCCGGGCCTGGCCACACATAAGCACGACACGTTGTTGGGCCAGGCCCAAAACGGTGCGCAGGCAGGAGGGGCGGTTTTTACTGCGGTAATTTTCCGTCTACTGCGCTTCCCCATGACCCGCATTGAATGCGTGACGTGGAGGGGTGCGTACGTGACGTGGGCGGCATGCGTGGGGCGGTTTCCGCAGGCATGCGTCACATCGTGATACAGGGGCGGCTCGCGCCTTCCCCATGAAGAGGGAGAGGCGTAAAGGCACGGCCCATTTACTGAATGGGGCCGGGTCGCGGTCTTCAAGGCGTCCACACCCCACGATCACGGGGTGGGGAGAGGTCGCTTCACCCGTCCCCTCGGTTCTGCATGTCCGCCACGCGTCCTCCATGCGCTTGGGGTGGCAAGCGGTGGAGACGGGAAACCGGGCCGTCGCTGGTTGGGGCAGCGGGTCGGTCTCGATTCCCTGTGCCTCTGGTGGCTGGATTGGCCGAGCAGCGCGGCCGAGCCCCAACCCTGCCCCTTTATAAGGAGAGGGAAGGGGGGATGGCATCCCGCATTCTTCTATCTTCTATCTCCTCTTGCTTCTACTTCTTCCTCTCATCCACCATGGAGAAGGGGAACCCTGGTCCCTCGACGGTGGCGGCGAGGGTCGCCGCTCGATAGCGCATCCCTCCTCCTCCTGAAACCGCGGTGGTGGAGCCGGCCGTGAGGGGAAGGGGAGGGGGCGAGGCCATGGGCGAAGCCATGGCAGAGGTCATGGTGCTCGGGGAAGAGGGGGACGGGGCGGCGCGCCGGCCTCGCCCCCGCCAATGATGCCTTTCCCGACGGAGGGCCACGTTGGAGACCAGCCCCGCGAGGTCTTCATCAGGCTGCACCGGCCTCCGTGTCGTCCTCTTCGTCTTCCCGCCCCGTTTGCTCGGGAGATGGAGCGTGACCCGCCCCAGAACCTCAGGTTGCACATGAGGGGCTGCGGGAATGGGGGCACGCGGGTCAATGTCGACTTCTCGGCTCCTCGGGTCATGTACCTCCGCCGTGGATGGAAGATGTTCGCTCGCATCCACAGCCTGATGGCGGGACTCATCCTCGACTTCAAATTAATGGAGGACGGGTTGCTCTCCGTCAAGGTCTTCGGAGATTTTGGAACTCACCTGAAGTGCTGCGTGGAGAGCTCCTCCGACGGAGACTCCAACGATGGAAGCTTTTCCTCGAGTGAAAATGACAAGGAGGACAGCGGTGCAGATGAAGGGGACGAGTCCGACTAGGCGTCAAACGCCCCGCGCCTGGGCGGGTGCGGTAGCAGCAGCATCTGCACCTGGCCGCTCCTCCGATGGAGTTTTGCCGGGCGAGGGGCCAGCTCCTTGAACTTCTCGGGGCCGTCTCCTTGGGCGGTTGGCATCGGGAGGCTGCGGAAGAGGAAGAGGGCGGGCGGCAAGGCCGTCAACTCGGAGTACGGGGACACCGACGCCTTCATCGCGTGTCCGGCGACCTGCCGCCTCGTCTTCCAGCTCCTTTCCCGGCACCGTCATCGCCGGCCCACCCTTGGGTAGCCACCGAGGTGTTCTCTTGGTGCTTTCTGCTACTCGTAGCTTGCCTAGGCGCCCCTTTTGCCCTTTCGCCTTCTTGACCTACCTCCTGAGGAGAGGGACAAGAAAGGGATTACGGATATCTCATCTCTTTTTTAGTTTGTAAGCCTTCGGGCCTTCGTTAAATTTAGAACTTGTAATCCCCTTGCTCATGTTTTTCATTCCGTATGAACTGTACCTGTGTGGGATGTTTTTAATGAAAAAGGGATGTTTGCTGGGTTTTTCGTTCGTGGGTGGACCCCGCGACGAGGAGCGATCCTTGTTACTATTTAAGATAAACGTTTTTCGCCCGGCAACAGGCCTTGCCGTCCCCCTCACTTCGCTCGACCATTCTCGCGCCCTTGGCGGAGGAAGGGATGAAGTGGGCTTAGGCTCCCCGTTCTATCTCCTTGCCGCCATGGCTACAACCAAATTCGGACCCAGGAGATAATCCTTAGGTATAGGAAAAAGGGGAGAACGCTAGCCTGGAGATAAAACGAGGTTTCACATGCCCCAGTTCCGTTCCGAAATGCATGACAGAGGATGAAAGACTTATCTGGATCTGCAGCCCCCGGCAACCTTGTCTTGCCGCGGTTGGATCCTTGTACTTGCAGCCCCCGGCAACCCTGGTTTGCCGGGGTTGGGACGCCGGTCCGTTCCCTTTCTTCCAAGTAGCTCAGCAGAAGTGCCCATGTGCCCTGCGAACCAAAGGAGGGCAGAAATGAACAGAGAGACGCACACTCGACCTCTAGGCTAGGGGTTGGTTGCCGCTAAGCACTATCAACCCTAACCAAGGAAGAGACTCGTCCTAGCATGCATGCTATAACTTATGGCACCAGCGCTTCATTTATTTGTGCTCAGGGTCTGCGCCTGGCTTTGTACGAAGGGTTACATGCCTTGCCGGCATGGCTTGTACAAAAGGTGGCTTGTCGGGGGCCCCGGCAAGCCGTGCCTTATGGGTAAAACTTGCGAAGATGCTCGATGTTCCAGGATTTGCTCACTGGAACAGCATCTTCGGTCTCCAGGCGGACTGCGCCAGGCCTGGTGACTCGTATTACCCGATAAGGGCCTTCCCACTTTGGCGTCAACTTGTTGGAATTCTTGGCTGACTGAACGCACTGAAGAACAAGGTCGCCTTCCTCAAAGCTTTGGGCATGAACCTTGTGGCTATGGTAGCAGCACAAGGCTTGCTGGTAGCGTGCTGCTCTCACAGCCGCCCAAAGATGATCTTCCTCAAGGAGTGTCGCGTCATCTTGCCGCAACTGCTCTTGCTCAAGCTCATCATAAGCGAGCACTCGAGGTGACCCGTATATGAGTTCCGTGGGGAGAACTGCCTCCGCCCCATATACTAGGGCAAAGGGTGTCTGACCGGTGGCTCGATTTGGCATCGTCCTGATCGACCAAAGAACTGCCGGCTACTCATCAATCCAGCGCCTTCCGCTCTTGTGCAGCCTATCAAAGGTCTTCGTTCTCAGGCCTCGCAACACTTCATCATTCGCCCTCTCTGCTTGGCCGTTGCTCCGGGGGGGTGCCACGGAGGCAAAACAGACCTTGCTGCCGAGGTCGTGAATGTACTGCATGAAGGTGTGGCTTGTGAACTACGTGCCGTTGTCGGTGATGAATCTATTTGGCACACCAAAACGGCAGACTGGTCCCTTGAAGAACTTGACGGTAGACTGTGCTGTCACCTTCCTCACTGGTTCCACCTCTGGCCACTTTGTCAACTTGTCGATTGCAACGTACAAGTACTCAAAGCCCCTGACAGCACGGGGGAAAGGGCCCAGTATGTCGAGCCCCCAGACCGAGAATGGCCAGGAGAGAGGGATCATTTGAAGGGCTTGAGCTGGTTGATGAAGCTTCTTTGAATGGAACTGACACGCTTCACACTTGGTTACTAGTGTCGTCGCATCCTGGAGGGCGTTGGGCCAGAAGAAACCTTGCCGGAACGCCTTGCCGGCAAGGGCCCTCGACCCTATGTGGGAGCCACATATGCCTCCATGTATCTCTACCAACAGCTCCAGTCCTTCCTCCCGGGGGATGCACTTCAATTTCACACTGTTCGGCCTTCTCCTGTATAGGACGTCATCGACAAACTGGTACAGGGGCAGACTGACGGGCTACTTTTTCCGCTTCTTCCTGCTCCTCAGGAAGTTCCCCTGTTTGGAGGAATCAGACAGTATGCTGCGCCCACGCGGAGCCTGGGGCTCGACGGCAAGGACCAAAGGCATTTCCTCTGCCATGGGAGCCGTCGTCTCCACGGCCAGGGCTTGACGCCCTGCCGGAGCCAGTTGCTCTTTGGCTGGCTCAGCGTCCACGGCAGCATCCTTGCCGGCAGCCCCAGGGGTCTCGGCGGGAAAGTACTTGCTGGGACCTGATTTCCTCTGCTTGTTCCGCCCCGTTGAAGGTTCGACGGATGGCTGTTGGCGTTCTGGGAACGGGGGTCCCCAGACTTGCCTGCCTGCGGCCCACGGCGTGGCTAAGCCAGCAGGCAGTACGGCCCATCTTCATCAACAAGGCATCCAAGACTCTCGCGAGGGGCCAAGCCTCGCGAGGCGGACGACGCAAGACCTTCTCGGGAGTGGCCTTGTCAGGCAGGCTCACGAGGAGCGGAGATATCAAGGCGGGGCAAACCTCACGAGGCTCTCGTGACGTGAGCCATGACGATCGGCGCCAGGCGGGCGCCAGGAGGGCGCCAGCGTGCGCAGCATCATTGTTTCCTCTTTGGTGCTAAGGAAGTAGGCGCAGGCGAAGAGTACCGAGGCATCAGGCAAAGGTTGCTATATCAGTGCAATGAGACCAAGACCAAGAGGACAGCAAGACGGAGGTCATCGTGGAGCCCAAGACGGCGTCACCACCAGAGCTTTTCGCAGGCGAAGACCACTTTTGTCAGGATAGCTTGTACTAGCTGTCCCCCTTCAAATTTGCCCACCGTTGTTGGCTCCCTTCCCGCTCAATATTTGGGGAGAGGACCAGGGCCTATATAAGTAGAGCTAGCTACCACAGTAGGGGCATTGAGCAGTTCACCCAGCTCTCACCCGCTAAGTCACCAAGCACAAGAACACCTCAACCTCAGGAGGCTGTTCTTCCCTATGTACTGTTCATCATCAGCCCAAGAGGCAATCCACCATCACCACACTGGAGTAGGGTATTACACCACAACGGTGGCCCGAACCAGTATAAATCTTGTGTCTCTTTGTGTTGTGAGTTCGTCGAGTTCGTCCGCGAGATCTTAGCGAGCTAGGGCGTAGATCGGTGGGAGGGAAAGACTTCACGCGCACCCCAGTGTTCGAACCTTAAGGGTTTGCCGGAACCCCACATCCGACATTCGGCGCGCTAGGTAGGGGTGCGCCGTAGCTTCCCTTCCATCAGTTTGTCGCTCCGTCCCTCCATCGTCTTCATGGCGGACGCTCGCCGTGCTCGAGCTAAGCCTCGGGCTGCCCTCACCACCCGCGTTGCTCAAACGGCTCCCGTCGGCTGGCCACCTCGTCGTTCTCCGTCTCCCGCCGCCAACGCTGCCACCGGCCCGGCGGGGAACGAGCAGCAGGCGTCCTCGCTGCATCCTTCGGTACGGCAGGACAGCCGCACCGCCACTCCATCGCTGACCCCGGCCGGTTCTTCGTCTCATGCACGCCGCGCTCCCATGGAGGTGCGGGCCGCACTCCTCGCCGCAAACGAACTCCTGCGCTACCGCCCAGTCGACGACCTCTACGAGGAGTAGCTCGACCGTGTCGCCGAGCTCGTCCGCGCCGCAAAGGGCTCCCTGGCGCCGTCCCTCTCTTTGCCTCACCCTCAACCGGCCACGGGTGATGAGGCTCATGGCGCGCCTCCACCACCTCTGCCCCAAGACGGTGCCTTGGCACCAAGGCGCGCGGCCCCGTGGCGTGATCCGCCACGCCCGGTGCCCGTGCACGAAGAGAGAAGCTGCCAAGAAATCCCACAGCCGCGAGAAGCTGCACCCGCGCTTCCCACGCCGCCTCGTCAAGACCGCGCACTGCCTGCGGCAGCGCCACACGGACCTCATCAAGACCAAGATCCACCTCTGAAGCGGGCCCCAGCAACCACGGCCGGCTGCCGCGCCTTCACCCCCGAGCTGCGCAGCGTCGCCTGGCCAGGCAAGTTCAAGCCGGATCTGCCTCCTCGCTACGACGGCACCGCCGACCCCGCGGAGTTCCTGCAGCTCTATGAGCTGAGCATCGAAGCAGCCAACGGTGATGAGAAAGTCATGGCGAACTGGTTTCCCATGGCTCTCAAGGATGGGGCCCGCTCCTGGCTCCTGAACCTGCAGCACGGCTCGATCTCCTCCTGGGACGAGATGCGCGACCGCTTCCTCGCCAACTTCCAGGGCACTCGCGACCGCCCGCCGGCCGCGGGCGACCTGCGCCGCATCAAGCAACAACCAGGAGAGACCATCCAGAAGTACATCCAGCGCTTCAACAACACCCGCCTCAAGATCCCCAAGGTCACGGATGAGGCCATCATCTCCGCGTTCTCAGACGGCGTCCGTGACGTCAAGATGAAGGATGAGCTCGGTATCCACGAGGAGCTCTGCACATCTCAGGAGCTATTCAACCCGGCGACCAAGTGCGCAAGAGCTGAGGAGGGGCGCCTCTCTCTCCTCGAGCTGCCAGCCGTGGGCGCAGAGGAGAAGAAAGCCAAGGCGAAGGACGTGAAGCGCAAGGAAGTAGCAGTGCTAGCAGCGGAGCCCGACACCAAGCGGGGCAGAGATTAGCCCGAGTCATCCAAGAACACCCGACCGTTTTGCGCCTTCCACAACCTGAACACCCACAACACCATCGACTGTCAAGAGCTCAGAGCCATACGAGAAGGACGCTTCGGTCGATGCCCCGAGCGCTGCGACCGGGGCTACGGCCGTGGAGGAGGACGTGGAGGCGGACGCTGGGACGACCGTGGCCCGCGCCAGGAGTGGCGCGACAGGCCTCGTGAGGACCGTTGGTAGGACCATCCTCGTGAGGGCGCCTGGAGGGACCAACCTCGTGAGGATCGCCCCCAAAGCAACACCGGTCTTCCCCCGCTGCCGCCACCAAGAAGGAACGACGACCACCATCAGGACGAGGGGGCTGGGGGCTTCCAGGAGCCGCGTGCAATCGCATGCATCTTGGGCGGCGCCCAGGCCCCAGCCTCTCAGCGCATCTTCAAAGAGTTCGCTCGCCAGGTGAACGCGGTGCTCCCCAAGCTCGAGGCCACGCGCCCGCTCAAGTGGTCCCAATGCGCCATCACTTTCAACTCGGCAGATCAGCTCAAGTGCGCGGCCACCGCCGGCGCCCTCTCGATGTTGTGTTCCCCAGTCATCAGCAATGTGCAGGTTACCAAGACCCTCATCGATGGCGGCGCAGGGCTCAACGTCCTGTCCGTCGACACGTTCGACAACCTCCAAGTGCCATATGAGCAGCTCCAGCCTACCAAACCCTTCTCAGGAGTGACCGACGGGTCCACCACACCGATAGGGCAGGTCCGCCTGCCTGTCACCTTCGGAGAGCGCAAGAATTACCGCACCGAGCTCATCGACTTCGACGTCGCGCACATCCGCCTACCGTACAATGCCATCCTCGGGTATCCGGCCCTGGCCAAGTTCATGGCAGTCACACATCACGGCTACAACGTCCTCAAGATGCCAGGAAGCGGAGGAATCATCACGGTCCCATGTGAAGAAAGAGATGTGGTGCCCTCCCTTGAGCGCGCCTTCCAGGCTGCAGCAATCAACGATCTCGATAGCAGAAGTGAGGGCCCTTCGGAGGCCACCCCCAAGAAGAAGCAGCTGCGCCGCGCAGGACCTCAGGAGGATGGCGTCGCGGCAGGAGCCTCATCAGGATCAGCGTCCGTCCCAGGGGCGCCTCCCTCCATCGCATAGGAAGGCGCGCCCGACGCCCTCCTTGGGCAGGGCTCGGGGGCTCTCTTCTGGAGGGCCTCAGACCTTGCCAACCTCACGAGGGAGAACACAGGGCAAGGAGTGCCCACCACTCAGGAGTTCATCGCCAGGACCACCCAGGAACTGCAAGACGCAAGAGCCATGCACGGCGACATCCGCTCACGGGGCGCAGCTCCCCATCCTGGCGAGGATGCTGGCCTGCGTGTCTGCATCGACGTCCCAGGGCTCAACAGGGCCGCATCTCAGGAGCGCTTCTGGCCTTTGCGTGTAGGCCGCTGCGAGGGCCCGCCACACAGCTACGTTCGCATGCCCTTTGGCTTGCCGAGCGTGGCGTCAGCCTATCAGCGCAACATGCGGCGTGTCCTGGCGGCTCAGGAGGCCAGGTACCATGCCGTCTTGGAAGAGATGGAGATGGTCTTCAGGGAACCACCCGAGCCCCAGAGCCTCCCGAGGCTCAGGGCTCCGGTGGCTCATGGAGAGTCATCCCTTCGACGCACGCCTTCAGCTGCACCAACTCTACTTCGTCTACAGAACCAGGTAACATCTTCCAAGCTCGTTTAGCTGGGAGCGCCACTTGGGCTGCATCATTCCCAGGCCACATGGGTCTGTCCCTCTGGCATGTATCCCTTTGTTTATGTCTTTGGCTTACCTTGCTGGGGGCGCCCCTCGGGCTGCATCATCCCCAAGCCGCTCGGGCCGGACTCAGTGGCATGTATCTTCCTGCATTTACCCAAGCTGATCTGCTTTCCATGCTTAACCTGCCTACGGCTATCGCCTGCTCGATCGCCGCCCACCACGGGTCCGTTCATCCTGTGCAATTTGCTTGCGTGTTAAAAGGGGGGCTCTTGAGCATCACAACTCAGGAGCTCTTACTAGCTCTCCAGCCCTCACCCCCTGGCCTTGACCACGACATCGCGACCTGGCATGCCAGCGGCGGCTGAGCTCGCTCGAGGGCCGGGACCTGAGGACGTAGAGTGCTTGCACCTAACCGCCTTGCAGGAACACACAGTCACCAAGACTCATGACCAGGCGCAACCCGCCTTGAGGTAGGGCCTCGTGAGTCCCGCGCTGGCTCATGAGTGCCCAGATACACCTCGCAGCCCTGCCGTGCAAGCCACGTGTCAGGGCGGGGCTGTACATGCCCCGGGGGCTCCTCGCGGAGGGGGCCCCCCATCCCACGCACAAGTGGAAGCACCATGCTCCACGCTGGCCGTCGACACTGCCGAGGAGTGGCTATGCCCGTGCACAAGCGAAAGCACTATGCTCCGCGCTGGTGATAAACAACTGAGGGCGGCCCCACGGTCGTACCAACCTCAGGGAGCCCAGAGCTCAGCGTCCAGCCTCACCACAACGCCTCCCCTCAGGAGAGCCGCGCGAGGGGGCTGGGCATGGGGGCTGCACTCTGGTCACACCCAAGCGCACACCACCCAACCAGGTCTCCCGGACCTGGGCGTCGCGCGCCCATCCCGAGGCCTCGGCGAGGGCAGGTATGGAAATTGTTTGCATGTCAAGGGGGACTCCTGAGCATCGCGACTTAGGAGCCTAACTCGTCACGTAGCCCCTCACTCCTTGGTCCGTCCTGGTCTCCGGTCGGCCCAATGGCGGTTGAGGTATGCACGGGGCCGGGCTCTGCCGACGTAGAACATTAATCTATCCTCGCGAACTCTCCCTATAAGCTGTTTGCGCGTCAAGGGGGACTCCTGAGCATCGCGACTCAGGAGCCTAACTGGTCACATAGCCCCTCACTCCTTGGTCCGTCCTGGTCTCCGGTCGGCCCAATGGCGGTTGAGGTATGCGCGGGGCCGGGCTCTGCAGATGCAGAACGCAAAGCAAATAGGAAGGAAATCGCAAAATCTCGAAGCAAGTATTACAAACACATTGTCCTCATGATATCAAATGAAAAGTCTAAACGCCTCCACGAGGCCTAATGCATGTTGTAGGAACAAAACGGGAGAATAGCCGCAGGTCACCCCCGGGCGCGGCGTGGGCGACGCTGTTCGTCGCTCCGTCCTCCTGAGCCCTCGGCTCGGGCGTACAAGGGTAGTGGATACCCCGGAGGAGGCCGCTCGCACCAAGGCCTCGTCACCACCTGCATCGCCGCTTAATCATGGCGGCGGACCGACCTCTTCTTCGGTGGAAGTGGCCCCAGGTCATCCTGGGGGGCCTTTCCCTTCTCTTCGACGGAAAACCTTCTGATAGGCGCCATTGTTGTTAGCAGTGGAGCAAAGAGGACGAAGCAAGCAAGCGAGGAAGAGATGGGCGACGGGGGCTCCGCCCCCCGCCCCATTTATAACGGAAGAAGGCCAACCGGCGCCTCCCACAATCGCAGGTAATGATGGATTTGCTTGCATGTCGCAGGGACTTGTCAAGTCGTGCAGTTGCCGAGGCAGCATGGGGAAGCGGAGACACCCACGTTCAATCAACCGCCACGCGTCAACTGAGGCCGCAGGCTTTTGGGGCCCGCGGCGCTCCGAACTTGACCCTTGGCTTCGCCGCGAAGCCAAGCCCGAGCACGCCTTGGGCCCGGCGGCTACTGTCGACGTTCTGGGAACGGGGTCCCCAGACTTGCCTGCCTGCGGCCCACGGTGTGGCTAAGCCAGCAGGCTGTACGGCCCATCTTCATACACAAGGCATCCAAGACTCTCGCGAGGGGCCAAGCCTCGCGAGGCAGACGACACAAGACCTTCTCGGGAGTGGCCTAGTCAGGCAGGCTCAGGAGGAGCGGAGATATCAAGGCGGGGCAAACCTCACGAGGCTCTCGTGACGTGAGCCATGATGATCAGCGCCAGGTGGGCGCCAGGAGGGCGCCAGCGCGCGCAGCATCCTTGTTTCCTCTATGGTGCTAAGGAAGCAGGCGCAGGCGAAGAGTACCGAGGCATCAGGCAAAGGTTGCTATATCAGTGCAACGAGACCAAGACCAGGAGGATGGCAAGACAGAGGTCATCGTGGAGCCCAAGACGGCGTCACCACCAGAGCTCTTCGCAGGCGAAGACCTCTTTTGTCAGGATAGCTTGTACTAGCTGTCCCCTTCAAATTTGCCCGCCGTTGTTGGCTCCCTTCCCGCTCAATATTTGGGGAGAGGACGAGGGCCTATATAAGTAGAGCTAGCCACCACAGTAGGGGGCATCGAGCAGTTCACCCAGCTCTCACCCGCTAAGTCACCAAGCACAAGAACACCTCAACCTCAGGAGGCTGTTCTTCCCTCTCTACTATTCATCATCAGCCCAAGAGGAAATCCACCACCACCACACTGGAGTAGGGTATTACACCACAACGGTGGCCTGAACTAGTATAAATCTTGTGTCTCTTTGTGTTGTGAGTTCGTCGAGTTCGTTTGCGAGATCTTTGCGAGCTAGGGCGTAGATCGGTAGGAGGGAAAGACTTCATGCGCACCCCAGTGTTCGAACCTTAAGGGTTTGCCGGAACCCCACATCCGACAATGGCTGAGTTAACCGGAGCAAAAAGGTACCTGGTTCCACAGTTAGCTTGAATGCAGCACGCTTCGACAGGTAATCAGCGATGTCGTTCTCCGCTCGGGGAACATGCTCCGCTTGGATACCGTCAAAGCGCTCCTCCAGCTTCCTCACTTCATCTACGTAGGCCTCCATCAATGGGCTCTGGTAATCCTTGTTGACTTGTCTGACGACAAGCTGCGAGTCACCCCTGACGATGAGCTTCTTCACCCCGAGGTCTGCCGCAATCCTGAGACGGGCAAGCAGCCCCTCGTATTCAGCAGTATTGTTAGTGGACATCTCCCTGGGAAAGTACATATGGATCACGTACTTGAGGTGCTCTCCGGTGGGTGCGACAAGCAGCACACCGGCACCGGCGCCTTGCAGCGAGAAAGCCCCGTCAAAGTACATGATCCAGTCGCGGTCCGCTTCCTTGCCGGGGAGAGCGGTCTCTTGGATTTCTTCGTCAGGTGTTGAGGTCCATTCCGCAATGAACTCTGCCAAGATTCTGCTCTGGATTGTTGAGGTACTTTCAAACTTCAACCCAAAGCTCGACAACTCCAAGGCCCATTCCAGAATCCTTCCGGTTGCATCTGGGTTGTGCAGTATCCGTTGTAGCGGGAGGCGGGTGACGAGAGTGATCTCGTGGGCTTGGAAGTAATGACGCAGCTTCCTCGACGCCATAAGGAGGCCGAAGAGCAATTTCTGCACACCGGAGTACCTCGACCTAGCCCCCTGCAAGAGGGAGCTGACAAAGTAAACCGGATGCTGCATCATCTTCTTCTTCTGCACCACTTCGCTTGACTATGCGGGCGTTGCCCTGATGGCCTCAGACTCTGCCGGGGGCCTTGCCTTGTTGGCACCAGGTCCTGCCGGGGTAATCTTTGGCTCGCGGTCCGCTGGTTCTGCCGTCGCCACTGCCTCCTCGTCGACCTCCCTCTGTGCTACCAGTGCGGCGCTAACCACTTGATTTGTTGCCGCTAGATACAGGAGCAACGGTTCTTGTGGTTTAGGCGCAACCAGTATTGGTGTGGAGGAAAGGTATTTCTTCAGATCCTGCAACACCGCCTCGGCTTCTGGGGTCCACTCCATCGGGCCTGCCTTCTTCAAGATTTTGAACAAGGGAAGGGCGCACTCGGCAGACTTGGAGATGAATCGGCTCATGGCGGCGACGCAGCCCGTGAGCCGACGCACATCCTTGATCCGCTTGGGCGCCTCAATCTGTTCAATAGCCTTGATTTTGTCTGGGTTTGCCTCGATCCCACGCTGCGACACAAAGAATCCGAGAAGCTTGCCGGACGGAACGCCAAAGACACACTTCTCAGGGTTCAGCTTAAGGTTGATCTTGCGCAGGTTGGCAAATGTCTCTTCCAGATCTTGCACAAGAGTTGCCCCGTCCTTGGTTTTGACCACTATGTCATCCATGTATGCCTCAATATTTCTATGGAGCTGGGGTTCAAAACCAATTTGGACTGCTCTTGCAAACGTCGAGCCAGCACTCTTCGACCGGAAAGGCATCCATAAAAAGCAATACGTACCACATGGGGTGATGAATGCTGTCTTCTCTTCATCTTCTCTTGTCATGAAGATTTGGTGGTAGCCCGAGTAGGTGTCGAGGAATGACAGCAGATCACACCTGGCCGTGGAGTCGACAATCTGGTCGATGCGCGGCAACGGTAAGGAGTCCTTAGGACAAGCCTGATTGATATCTGTGTAGTCAATACATAGCCTCCACTTCCCATTTGCCTTGCTCACCACTACCGGATTGGCCAACCACGTCGGGTGGAGCACTCCTCTCACCAAACCTGCCGCTTCCAACTTCCTGATCTCCTCTGTGATGAACTCCTACCTCTCCAGAGCCTGCTTTCTGACCTTCTGCTTGACGGGCCGCGCATGAGGACATACAGCTAGGTGGTGCTCAACCACCTCCCTGGGAACACCGGGGATGTTGGATGCTTGCCACGCAAACACGTCGACATTCGCCCGCAGGAAGGTGAGGATCGCGCCTTCCTATTTGTTGTCGAGGGTGGAGCCTATGGTGAAAGCCCCTCCCGTGCCATCCTCCCTGACGGACACCTTCTTGGTCTGCGGTGGCTCAGCTCTGGATTTCTTGCACTTGTCAGTAGAGCTCTCTGGCACATCCTCGACGGTAGCGCAACACTCCTAGGAGGTGCGCTTGCCGGAGTGGGTGCGAGAGGTCTTGCCGGGCTTCTTCTTCCCTCCCGAGGCTTCAGCGGCAGGAGCAAGTGCCTTGGCGGTAGCTGCTGCAACTGCTTCCCGGTAGAGTTGGTCGGCGCAAATCAGCGCGTCCTTCTTGTCGGAGGGACGGAGATGATGGTCAACGGACCGGGTATCTTTAGCATGTTGTAGGCGTAGTGCGGCGCTGCCATGAACTTGGCTAGTGCCGGGCGGTCGAGGATCCCGTTGTAGGGCAAGGGGGTCTCGGCCACGTCGAAGACGATCCTCTCCGTCCTGTGGTTCAACTCCCCTCCAAATGTCACAGGCAGCGTGACCTTCCGCTTCGGCTGGCTCCTCCCCGGATTGACCCCTTGAAACATGCCCGTTTCCTCGAGGTCTCCATCAGGGATTTGCAGCCTTTTGATCACGATGGGCGAGATCAAGTTCAGGCCGGCCCCGCCGTCGACCAACATCTTGTTCACGTTGAGGTTGCGTATCATTGGGGAGACAAACAACGGAAAACACCCGACCGTGGTTGTGCGGTCAGGGTGGTTCTTGGCGTCAAAGATGAGGGGCATGCTGGACCACTTCAGCGGCTTCTGAGCATCGAACGACGGCTCCGCTGCTGTAATCTCACGCGCCCACTGCTTGAGCTGGCGGTGAGAAGAATGCAGCGAGGCGCCACCGTCAACGCACATGGCCTCTGTAGCCTTCTGGAACTCTTGCTCGCCGGACTCGTCATCCTCGTCATGATCATCGTCTTCTTGCTTCTTGTCACGGCCCCGGGCGGGCCTCTCTTGCTGGTTGTCCTTGCCGCGGCGGCCTCCTTGGCCGCCACACTTCTTGCCGGAGCCCTCGGCACCATCCTGGCCCTTCTCCTTGTCCCGCCTCTCATACTCGGCCTTTTGCTTTTCAGCAAGCAGCTCGACTTGCCGGTAGTTCTGGAGGTCGTGGCCCTTGGTGCGGTGGATCTTGCAGTACTGCTTGCCGGAGCCCCCTGGCTTATCGGCAGCTGCTCAGGCCCGACAGGCGACGCACCTGGCAATCTCCTTGTCGGGGTCGTCTGCCTTGACCTTCTTGGCAGCACCGGTGTCGTCAGACCCTTCAACAGCAAGCACGGCCTTGCCCTTGCGTTTCCTATTGCGACGCCGGCCCTTCTTCGTCGGGGCGGCGGTGTCTTCATCAGTAGAGCCGGTTTCCGCGCCGGCGTCCTCACCGGGGTACTTCCTTCCCTCTTCAGCCCGGGCGCACCTATCGGCTAGAACATAGAGTTCAGCCACATCCTTAACCTTGGTCATCGCCAGCTCTTCGCGCACCTTGCGGTTGCGCACGTTCTGATGGAACGCGCTGATCACAGCGGCGGGATGAATGTCGGGGGTGTTGTACTGCACCCGGCTGAATCTCTGGATGTACTTACGCAGGGTTTCCCCTTCCTTCTGGGGAATGATATGCAGATCACTGGCCTGGCCATGAGCTTGGTGGCCTCCAGTGAAGGCGCCAATGAACTGATGGCACAGATCCGACCAAGAAGAAATGGAATCCGCCGGCAAGTACATCAACCAAGACATAACATTGGGCGTCAATGCCAACGGGAAGTAATTGGAAATCACCTTGTCGTCGCGGGCTCCGGCAGCCTGCATCGTGATGGTGTAGATGCTGAGGAACTCGGGGGATGGGTCTTGCCAGTGTACTTCTCGCCGACATCGCGCTTGAACGTGCGATGGGACGGCCGCTAGAACTGCCGCAGCTCACGGGTAAAGGCTGGGCAGCCCACCTCGTAAGGTAGGCCGCCGAAGCCCCCCGGCGCTGGTGGTCCATAGTGGGTCCCGCCTGCTTGTCCGACTAGTGGCGTGTATCACGCCGGCGCTCAATAGTGGTTCGAGCATCTTCGTGAGTTCGTTCTCGAAGCACTTGGCGCTGGTCGCGGTGGGTCCGCGGGTCGGACGACGCTATAGAGATGTTATCACAAGCGTCGTCATGACGAGCCGACGTCCGCGGCGGCTGGCGAGGAGGAGGAGAGTGCACCGTGACCGCAGCACCCCCGGTCCTCCCAGCGCTGGCATGTGGTGGCTCGGCGGAGCGCCGGCCCGAGGGTCCCGCTGGTCGGGAATCATCTTTGTTGGCAACGGCGACGAGGCTCCGGATGGTGGCCCTCCACTCGTCGAGCTTCTCTGCAGCAGGAGGGAAGTCGAGGAGCAGCTGCGCGCGCGCCAAAGCTTTCGCTGGCGTGGGTGGCGGCGACAGCTGCGTGGACCCTGGCGCGCTTCGACTTCTAACCACGTTAGAAGGAGCTCTATCACGACCCAGCGGTTGCGCGCCATTTTTGCCAGCACTTCGGCAGGCATGCTGAACTCCTTCGTCCCGCGGACGACGCACAGGGCTCTTCCCACGGCGGTGTCCAGGGTCACCGGCGTGGTGACGCTGCTCGTCGCGCACACCATGGGAAGAGCGCATAGTGGTCACTGGCGTGGGCATCTTGGAGGTTGCTGCGCCGCCCGTGGGTGGCACAACGACACTCCTGGAGGGCCCCGTGCCGCCTGCGGGGGGCCAGCCCCGTCCTTGGATTTGGTGGCGTGCGGCCCGCCACCTGGCGCACGAACGGCACCGCTCGCCAGGCTCTGACTGCCAGGGCGATGCTGGTGCTCGCGGACCGCGGCTCGGGTTCTGTCCGCGACCGGGCCACTGCTCGCCCGTACTGGCACGGGCCGTTCGGCCCTCGACGAGCCGATCGCCGTAGCCGTCTTCTTCTTGGGAGCCATGGCGATGAAGAGACCCTAGGCTAACTACTAGACCAGATTCTCACAATTGCGCCCCCTACCTGGCACGCCAAAGATGTCGGTGTGGAACGACACCTATGGGATCACAAGAATCCCTACTACGGTTGCTGGGGCGCAGGGTTGCGAGAAGAGCAGGATTAGTAATCAGCACAAGGATCGTTTACCCAGGTTCGGGCCGCGAGGATGCGTAAAACCCTACTCCTGCTTTGGTGGATGTATTGAGTGTTCTTGAGCCCTTGAACTAGCTACGGTGGCTGAGTAGTTCCAAGGAGCCGAATCCTTCTCCAGTACGCCATGGCCCTCCTTTTATAGTCGAAAGGGGCTGCCACAGAGGCACACAGGAGGTGGAAAGGCGTACAGTGCTACGAGCTTATCGCTCGTATTACAGGACAAGACGCATTTAATGCATCGCTTAGGTGTCCCCTTGCTTTATTGGGGACGGGAATGAGGCCCGTCCCGTCCGTCGCCGCTCCTCCTTGCTTCGACACGTGCCCTGGTCAGCGATGCATGCGGCGCCATGCAAGCAGGCAGGCAGTTGAGGTGGCGCGGTGGCAAAGTCTTCACGAAGATCTGCATGCCGCCACGCAGGCGCTTGTTGAGTCGGCCTGGGAGCTGCATGTTGCCACGCAGGTGCCTGCCTAGCTGGTTGAGCTGGCAGCTGCATGCGAACGGCGGTGGAGACTTGGCTGGTGCGGGCCTGGCAGTGGCCCTGCTGGCGTCCTCGGTGAGGGCCTTGCCGGGTGGCCCGGCAAGGGTCTTGCCGTGGCGTGCTGTCGTCCCTGGCAAGGATCTTGCCGGTGGTCTTGTCGCTCTCCTCGGGAAGGATCTTGCCGAGGACCGTTGTCATTTAATCCTCATCTGATCTTGAATATTCCTTGGTCTTGAAAAAGATCTGCATGCCACCATGGAGGTGCCTCCCGAGCCCTAGTTCCAACGTGGTTGGTTGAGTTGGAACCTGTGGGATCGAGGGTGGCTCACTCCGCTTGTGTGGGCGAGCCGCCCCGGCAAGGTTCTTGTCGGGGCTGCTGAGGCTACCCCGGCAAGGGTCTTGCCGGGGGAGCCAGCTTCGTCCTTCTGCTTCTTTGTGTTCTGGGCCTTGGCGTTGCCTTGGCTATCTTGGGCTTCGGTTTTACCTCGGTTCACCTCCCCTGTTCTGCTCAGTGCGGCCGTGGGCATGGCTCCGACTGTCCGTGCACAGGTAAAGGGGTACAAAGGTGCGCCCCTTCTTTTGTACACCTACAAGTAGCGAAGGAATCGCTCGATCGAGTTCAGTTAACAGCCATCGATCGATCGTTCGGGTTCAGTAACGCGTAGCCTGCAGTGCAATCGCTCAGGTTCAGCTAGAGCCCAACGCCTCGCACCCACGCGTGTGCGTGTATGAGAGAAACGCGCATCGCTCGGCCCCGACCACCCACCGTAACCGGGAACACCCCAATATTTTCCTCGCCCTTGCTTCTACCATGGTTTTTTCGTCATGGATGGCCCAAAGAATGTCATGCAGTTGCGTCTCCGGCCCGCCCAGGACGAAAATCCCAATTTCTGTCATGATTTTTTGTCATAGAAGTAGGACCCCACCACATCTATGATGATACCGGTTTTTGTCACAATTATCATCATAGAAGTGTCATAAGTATGACAGAATTTTTTTTCGTTCGGCCCAAAATATCACGGATGTGTCTTTTTTTGTAGTGCATCATCCCTCATCATGTATTTAAAAGCTATACGCCGAACAGCCCTGGCCACCCTTTCACTCGGATTGCGCAGGTAATCAACAATGGGCTTCCTCCAGTCGGGATTGTCACGTGCACTAGATTTTCCATTAATGCCGAATCAGTGGGATCTGGTTCGGCCTCTACATTGGCAAGGGTAGACATCGGCCTTTGAGAAATGTGAAACATGCCATGATCAACATGATAGCCGGATGCTTGGTGTGCCAACTCATTTGCTATCCAATTTTCATGCCTAGATATATGAGCAATGCTAAAACAATCCAATGTAGAAATTATATCTAGACATTTATCAAGATAAACATTAAATGATTCGTTCAAACACTGAAAAACTTTGGATATTTGTTGCACTACTAGTAACGAATCACCAAAAGCGTCAATATGTGTAGCACCTATAGCAAGAAACATCTCTAGGACAAATAACAATGCTTCGTATTCGGCTTGATTATTTGTGCAAAAATATACAATACCAACACCTTGGCCATTGCTACAAATTGAACCATCAAAGTATAATCTCCAAGGTACTAATGAAACAAGGTTTATATCAACATCATGCTTGTCATTAATCCGATGCTCAACAATAAAATAGCAATGATTTGACCTTTCATGGATTTTAGAGATTCATAAGCCAAATCATATTCAATGAAAGCAAAAGCCCACTTGCCAATTCTACCACTAAGAATTGGCCTATGCAACATGTATTTAATGATAATGGTTTGACAAGCTACTATGCAAGCACTCGGCACAAGATAATGTCTCGATTTTGTGCAAGCATAATATAAGCATAAACATAGTTTTTCAATAAATGTATACCTTGTCTCGGCATCCAATAAGAGCCTGCTCAAATATGTAATAGCATGATCTTTTCCTTCGGTATCTTGAGTCAAAATAGCACCAATAACACCTTCCTTTGCTGCAATGTAAAGCTTAAAGGGCTCCCTATGCTTGGGCGCTTTCATCACCGGAGGAGTGCACAAATAATTCTTGATCATCTCAAATGCTTCTTGCTATTTTGCCCCCAAGTAAAATCAACATCATTTTTAACCGAAGGATTGGAGTAAATGCATCAACCTTCCCTGACAGATTAGCTATGAACATCCTCAAATAATCGACCTTGCCAAGGAACTTTTGCATATCTCTATTGCATGTTGGAGCCTCAACTTTCTGTATGGCCTCTATCTTTTTGGGATCAATCTCTATGCCATCTTAATGAATAATGAAACCCAAAAACTTGCCAGCCGATACGCCGAATGCACACTTCAAAGGATTCATCTTCAGTCCATACTTTTTCATTCTTTTAAAAGCTAAATGCAAGTCGGCCAGGTGAGACTCAAAAGCCTCCAATTTGACAACAATATCATCAATATAGACTTCAAGTATAACACCGAGTAAATCATGAAAAATCAAATTCTTAGCCCTTTGACATGTGGCTCCAGCATTTTTTAATACGAATGTCATCACAGTCCACTCAAATAAACCAAGGAACCCAGGGCATCGGAAAGCCGTTTTGCACATGTCCTCTTCGACCATAAAAATTTGGTTATACCCCACATTACCATCAAGAAAGCTAATGACCTTATGTCCAGAAGCATCATTAATAAGCATATCGGCTATTGGCATGGGATACTCATCTTTGGGTGTAGCCCTATTCAAATCTCTGAAATCAGTGCGCACTCTCAACTTGCCGGATCCTTTCTTCTCTACTGGGACAATGTTGGAAAGCCACTCAGCATACCTGCAGGGTCTAATAAAATTAGCTTTAAGCAAACGACCGATCTCTTCCTTGATCCGGTCATATGTTTTTGGATTAAACTTTCTGGCCGATTGTTTGTAAGATCTAAAACCGGCCTTTATAGGCAACCGATGCTCCACTAGCTCTCGGCTTAAACCTGCCATCTCATGATATTCCCATGCAAAGCAACAAACATATTCTTTCAATAGCTTGATTAACTTAGCTTTACAATCGGCTTTCAAATTTTTGTTTACAAACGTCGGCCGAGTGACTGAACCATCTCCAATATCTATCTCTTCTAATGGATCAACCGATGTAAAACCTTGTCCAAGTTCTTCCATGTCATCTAACTCCTCTATAGACTCATACATATCATTCTCACTGGACCGATATTTTCAAGACGTTTTCGTAACCACTCGGAACTAGAATCCACTTATACATATCATACCTTGGAGCCGATTGCACTCCGTCGGCTTTCAAGAGACGGGCACGAAACCATTCTTGGTCGCGCTGAGAAAATCAAACTCTGACAAGTCGCGTCCCGTCAAGCATGTAGCATTAGGGTTTTGCTAATCCACAGGTGCATCAGCCAAAGCAACACAGGCCGAGTTATCCGCATGAATGACTTCTACCTCAGCATCAACCCACTGGATCAAAAACTGGTGCATACTGGATGGCACGCACTGGTTCGCATGAACCCAATCACGGCCTAGTATGACGTTGTAGTTACCTTGCACCTCGGCGACAAAGAACGCATTAGCCAAAGTTTTGCTTCCGACTGTAAGCTCCACATACATCACACCTTTGGCTTCAGTTTTCTCTTTGCCTTCAAATCCATTAAGCACCATATTCATTTTATCAACTCTTCATCGGGCAAACCCAATTTCTTGAAGACCGAATAGGGCATAAGATTTACCACAGCACCACCATCAACAAGCATCCGAGTGAGGACTGATTCATTGATATGACCTCTGAGATACAATGGTTTCAGATGTGTTATTGGGTCTTTTGGCTTCTTGAATATTGCGTTTTTAGGGCCAAAATGCAGCTGAGCCACCTCCCCTTCCTCATCTACAGCACGAAGCTCAGCAGGTAAGTAATACACCATATTGATATCCATACCTTCATGAACCAGCGTAGACTCATAGTCCAACATGTCATCCTCTTCCTGAAGTATATCCACCGATTCTGAAATCTGTCTGAGTGAGGAAGTACTAGGTAATGTAGACAATGTAATAACTGCATCGTCCTCTTTTGGTGGTGGAGGTGCTGCTGTGATAGATATAGAAGTTGTTGTATCTTGTATTTGTTTAGGCCTTCACACTTGTTTTGCTGGAACCATGGGCCGGGTGTCATCGAACAACTTATCCCTTTGCTTCTCGGCCTCCTGTTCTACCATCTCTTAACTCCTTAACTTCTATACTTTCCTCTTCTATGTCTTTGTTAGCCCTGGAGGACACCACTTTGGCTGAGTGTATTTAGGATCTCTTGTCTTTACTTGGCTGGTGCTTGCTTCATGGTCATTAGCCGAGTGCTTTGGTGCGATAGCAAGTATCAGCTCAGTCGGATTGCTATGCACAATCGACTGCTGTATGGTGAATGTTTTGGTGCCCAAGATGAGTGAGTCAGCATTGATTTTTCCTTGCCTTTGCTTGACTCGACTGTTGCAGCACATGGTGACTTAACATGCCATTCTTTCAGACCTTCCCGATGCATGAAATTTCCACTCAAGCGCACCTTTTTACTCGGATGGAATCCACTCAGATGAATTTCACTCGGATGGAACTCACTCGGATGGAACCTACCTAGCCACATTTTTTCACTCGGATGGCTTCCACCTGGGTGCATTATTACACTCGGATAGTCTCCACTTGGTCGCATATTTTTTACCAGCCGACTGATAGTTACCGATGTTTAGTCGGCCATTATATGAGTGGTCAAGTCGATCCTAAACAGACTGCCTTTGCTCTTCTGGAAATGGCGCCCGTGGTCCACTCGGTTTCATATACCGACGGAACATATCAGCTGATGGTGACCTTGGTTGCTTCAAGTCTAATGGCTGGTTAGAGCTAGAACCGGCCGACTGGTTGGCATACTTGGACAGTAACATGTCAAAAGTTGGCTTGATCCCCTTGTGTTGTACTTTAGTTTCATTCCTCTTCCACTTGCCAACTTCTGGACTCTTGGACTTGACAAATTTAACATGAGTATTTTCTTGCACTTGCGGTTGCCCCCTAAGTGTAGGATTCTTGATGGTGATTCTGATCACTTCCTTGCCATCGAGTTGCAAGCACGACCTGTATCCCCAAGACCTTGTCGCCCTCCTTGTCTTTCCTGGGCTCACCAACAATGTCATTAGTTTTATTAGCAGATTCAGCTACCTCCGGCCGAGTGAGCATCATTTTCCCTTCCAAGTCCATGGCGTTCATTGGAAAGGGTTGTTTATCAACTTGCATCTCAGAAAAGTTCAATCGTCTATCATTAATGGACAATTGTATTTGTCATCGGAAAACATTGCAATCGTTAGTAGCATGAGAAAAAGAATTATGATACTTGTAGTAAGCGTGCCGTTTCAGCTCTGCAAACAGCGGTAAAGTATGAGATATTCTAATAATTTTAGCTTGCAGCAAAGCATCAAATATCTTATCACACTTGGCAATGTTAAAAGTAAAATTGATCTCTTCATCACGATTCTTATGAATCGATTTCAGATCATTGCAAGTAAATGGTTTGGCCATAGATGGCCAAACAAATTCAGTAGCATAAATATCACCCTCATCGTCCGAGTGATCACTATCATATTCAACCATGTTCATCTTAGGACGATCGACTTTATATCTATGCACTTCTCTGAGATCTTTGCTTCGGCTTTCCTGAGCCAAAGCCCTGTGTAAGACTTGGTTGATATTTAAGAACTCATAGCCTTCTAGCTTTTCTCTAATGGAAGTTCTCAAACCACTCAACACTAGGTCTGCCAAGTCTCTCTCGGTTATCACCAAACTATAACACCAGTTTTATTGTTTCTATGAATCTCTTGACATCACGAGAGACCGATTCATCATGCTTCTGTTTAACCGATGTTAGATGTGACAACTTGAGTTCATTGTCTCCGCTATAAAAATGATCATGAAATTTCTACTCTAGCTGTGACCAAACCCGAATGGAACCATGTGGTAAAGAAGAAAACCAGGAAAATGCGGTACCAGTTAATGATAAAGGAAATAAACGCACTTTCAATTCATTTAGGGAGCCTGCTTCACCTACACTGGTACATCGAGGTACTATACAAACGGTTTTTAAACCCTTACCGTGACGGCGTTCCGAACCGTCGCCAAGTGAGTGACTGCGATAGGGGGGGTCCTTCCCACATGACCCAGAAACCGTCGGGGATATGCCCTACTGGCACACACGCTCAGGAAAATGAGGCTGTGTGCGATCGGTGAGCGATCAAATACGGTTATACGTACAGTTTTGATAAAAAATACAATTATACATGCCAAATCGTTTTCGTTCGTAAGTACATCCCACACAGTCAGTCCCCGCTAAACGTTTCCGCTCGTATGTACATTCCACACAATCAATCCAAGGAATACGTTTCCGTTAGTATGTACATCCCACACAGTTAATGCAAGTAGTACGTTTCCGTTCGTATATACATCCCACATAGTCACTCCAAGGAAAAAGTTTCCATTCGTAGGTACATCACACACAATTTTCCCCATTAAATCGTTTGTGATAGCATTGCCATTGCACGTGATATTAAAATTTTTATCATTTGCGTTATTGAATGCATCACACATGGTGCGTAGAAGAAACTGTGTGGCAAAGCCTCTTCATCGCACACACTTTTTATGTGGTAAACGTTTGCGCAAGGTGGCCTAACACAAACAGTTTTCAAGAGGATGTCATGTGTGATTGTTCATTGATCCAACATGGTTTATTCCTAGAAACTATGTGCGTCGCCTAAGGTCATCGCCCATGGTGTTTTCTTAATAATCGTTTGCAATAGAAAAACCCAATTAGCAGGCTAATTGCCCTATTATTAATATTCCATTTATTAATCTAATTGACGTTTCATATTACACACAATATATTTCATTTACATATTAAGGAAGCAGGATTTCATAATTGAAATACATTAGAGTACAACATCATATAGCTTCAGCACTCAGCTACCCCATTACACAACTACACCAGCACCAGGTTTCACATGCAACATCTATAACCTTTCGAAATTAGCATCATAGACGGTACATAGACAAATGCATCTCATCTGGAGAACTGTTGAAGTGGAAGGCGAATATTGAGCCTTCATTGATGTTGAAGGTCTTTGCAACTTTGGCCAGTGCCTGTGGATGATTGACCGTCCATCCTTTGTTCTCTTCGGGAACACTTCAATATTGAACCATGGGTGTTGTATGAAAACCTTCCTCGCCTCCTGACCATAGAGGTGGTTTGACAGGTAATCATCAGCGAACTACTTTGGAAAGGCCTAAAAACAAGGATGTGCATAAATATGTTCTCTATATTGGAAATGGGGTAAAGGAATAAAAAAAGGCAAGGTATAATAGTTAGTACCATCTTGTAATGAACTGATGTCTTCTTCATTGTGCAGACAAAGATCTTGTTGTTTTTTGTGACAAATTTCTTTATCCTAACAATCTTTCTGAGTTTGTTGACTTGAATGATATTCATGGACAACTCATTTCCTCAATGCAAAAAGGGTCGAACAGTGGGTCAAAACCTCTGATAGCAGGAGCTACATGTGCAAGACCAAATTGTTAAAAACCTAAATATTAGAATGGTTCCTGCAATTGTACAATAATGTGCTATTAGACAAAGGACCATGCATGTGTAAACCTCGATTGTAAATCTCAGTGCTTCCCATTGTTTCCCTGCAACATATATATGGTAGTTAGTCATCGGGTTAAGTGAGGGTTCGTATGCTATCAGTAAAATATATTGATGAGAAATAAGCACATTGCAGATTCATCAGATTAATTCAAGCCACATGAAAACCCCATTTATCCAAACCAAGCATGATTGAGAACTAGGAAATATAGCAGTTGTATATATTTCTCATGTATTAAGTGCAGCCAAATTTGATTTATTCCTCACATGCACAACAATACAAAATTCTACCCACGACAATTGGACATCGCATTGCAGAATTGAAGCAAGCAGTTAACTAAACACCACAACAAATGAACCAAATATTAACTGAGCACCACATCGCACAATATAACATACTCCTAATAGAAGATTAGACACTTAACCAAACTAAGCATGCTTAACAACTTGAAAAGATAGGAATTGTATTTGTTTCTCATGTATTTAGTACAGCCAAATTCGATTTATTTCTCACATGGTATACAATAACAGAATGCAACCACAACAATTGAACATCACATTGCAGAATCGAACCAAACAGTTAACTAAACACCACAACAAATGAACCAAATGTTAACTGACCACCACATTGCACAATATAATATACTCCTAATAGAAGATTAGACAATTAACCAAACTGTCGTGAAATTGTCACGGCAGATGCCCTGGTGGAAGGACTTAGTCGTGGAGCCATTACGACGTAGTTAGATCAAAGGGGTTAAAACGGGACAAAGGACACGAGGAGTTTTATACTGGTTCGGCCCCTTACGGTGAAGGTAAAAGCCTAATCCAGTTTGAGGTGGTATTGCTAGGGTTTCGATTACCAGGGAGCGAATACGCTTAGCCTGGCCTTCGATATGTTGTTTCTTGCCCTAAGCCGCTGCCGGGTCGTCCCCTTATATACACGGGTTGACGCCCCGTAGCTTACAGAGTCCCGGCTGGCTCATACAAACGTGTCCGGCCCGGTGACTTATCGTACATGCCTTACAATACAAGTCACATATACATGGCGGTTTACACTTACGGGCCTTAAGCCGCCTTTGGGTCAAGGGCCCTTTAACAAGCCTACTACATGAACCGCCATCTTCAACATATTTATGGGCTTGGTTTATGAACCGCCATTGGGATAACCCGACCCTCCTGGGTGGGTCATATCCAATAGTCATATCCCCAACATTAGGCCCCAGGTTGATTTGAACTTTTTCATGTCAATCTTCAACACTTAGAAAAAATCCTTCTTCATCTTCTTGTGAGATATTGTAACCCGCCATGATGTCATCTCCTGAGATTGCGGTAACCCGCCGTGACGTCACCTATTATTAATATTACATACGGCCCAAATCTTAGTAAATCTTCTCCTTTAATGAACTTCTGAAAATCGAGGCACTCGCGCCATCACATATCCATTTTCTTATCTCCTCGATTCCCGCGCATGCTACTTTATCCTTCCAGCCTTATAAATAGGGCCACAGGTCCTCTTTTCACTCTCCCCCTTGGCCTTCTCGTCTTCATCTTCTTCCTCGCAACGCTCCAGCGCGCCCGAGCTCCGTCGCCGTCGATCTTCGTTCACTGCTTCAACTCCGGCTACTGCATCACCCTGAACGAACCAGAACATTGCGGCGCCCCTCCGCTGTTCATCGGCGTCGGTAAGCATTCACTTTTCCACTTAATAGATCTGCCTTAGGGTTTCCCTGTTCGTCGGCGGTCATCACCGTTCGTCCTTCTCTTTCCTAGATTGCATAGTTTTGATCTGAAAATGACACAAATCTTGTGCAGTAGCAGTTTTAGCACTTGTTTTTTAATATCAGAATATATCCTCATTGCAACAGATCTGATCTGGGCATCCCCACTTTTCTGCTGCCGCCACCTTAGGTTTAGATTTTATTTCATTTCTCTGAACTGCTGCAGATCCAATCTTATAGCTCCAATCTGTGAAACCTGTTTGTCCCAACACTTAGTAAAATTTGCTCTTGATAGATGTTGAGTACCATTGCTGTCACGGCGGCTTACATCCCCAGTTTATAATTACCCATATATCATTAGGCCCCATTTAAGCCGCCACTCTGAATATATACTGTAGCGTTTTACTTCCGGCTTACTGAATCAACTTAAACCAGCAAAAATTTCTTTCTTTTTGGCTCCTTTCTTCACAATGCCACCGAAGACAGTCACCTCATGTAACTGGGTTCCCTCCATTGTCACCGAGAACACACTTAAAGACTTTGTCAAAATCGGCTATTTACCAGCAAAAAATGTCATGCATTGGCACGCCCCCAATCTAGAGGAAGAAAGACCTCAGCCAAAGGATGAGGAGGTCATTGTTTTTACTGATCACATGAATCGGGGCTTCTCACCGCCCGGTTCTAAATTTTTCCGAGATGTTCTGCACTTTTTTCAACTCCATCCTCAAGACATCGGTCCCAATTCCGTGTCAAACATCTGCAACTTCCAAGTCTTATGCGAAGCGTACCTTCAAGAGGAGCCCAGTGTTGAACTCTTTAGGGAGTATTTTTATTTGAACCGGCAAAATGAGTTCACGAACGGTCCCAGCTTGGAACTTGGTGGAATCTCAATTCAACGAACAGGAGATGCCATCTTCCCCTATGCTTGCTTGCCGAGTCACCCGAAAGATTGGAACCAGACATGCTTTTACTGCAAAGATACCTCTCCGGCTGATGAGAATCCACTGTCGGGTTATCGTGTCCAGCGTCTTGACCCGAAGCACCGTCTTCCTGAAAAACTTACCACTGCCGAACGTGCAAAGCTTGCCCCCATCATTGCAAAGGTTAAGGCTCTGTTGGGAAACGGGTTAACTGGCGTTGACTTGGTTCAGTGCTGGGTTTCTTGGCGAATCATACCCTTGAGCCACCGACCCGGCTTAATGTGTACTTACAAGGGCGGTACAAAGGATCCACTACGCCACAGCTCCGTGCGTTTAACTGACGAGGCAGTCAATGAGATGATAAAGACCCTTCTGAATGAAGATCCGGAAGACTGCAGCAAAGTGGGTCTGAACCCTTTCTACAAACATAACCCGCCACCAAATGTGAGTCTCCAACTTACTTACTTTTACCTCATCATTCAAATATTATATTAACTCAACTTTGATGACTTTCACAGGCTGAATCTGACTTTTGGAAAAAGAAATATGACCATGAAGCTGCCAAAAAGGCCAGGGCTGCCAAGAAAACTGCTAAGAAAACTAAGAAGAAATCAAGTGCTTCAGATATGTTTGAACTGAATGACAACTCTGAGTTGGAGGTAGCCCTTGACTCCCTTGGCTCCTTTTTCAACTATCTTATTGACACTGATTATTATCAGGATGACACAGGGGCTAGCCAAGCAGTTGATAAGAAGTAACTATTACTTCCTCCGGCTCAGCACCTTTGCCAGGATAGAAAATTCGACGAGTAACCCGGAAAGTAAGATTTTCACACCCCTTAGCTCATTTGGATCCTCACTTTCTTTTGAAGAAACAGCAGCACGAACAACGGCGACAGACTCGGACCAGCGGAGGTGAAGAATTATCCTCCGGCTTACCAAACACTCCAGCTCCGCGGAAGCGTCGAAACGAGGTCCTTCCAAATTTAAACTCTTTTTACCCACTGGTGGGTCTTATACGCCAGCCACTTAACTCTTCCGACTCAAACTATCAGGAGGCTTCTCGCTCTTCTTCTGGTGACTCATCACAGACCCAATTGCCGACTTTCAAGACTGCTCCTGGGTAATAACAATTCCTTCACTATCTATTGTCTTATACTTTTTTTATCTGTACTCACCTGTCATGACCCATGCAGTGGACAGGCAAAACCTAGCAAGAAGGCAAAGGTGATCAAGCCGGCGGAGGATCCTAAAGTCGTTGAACCGGAGCAGCAAGTTCCAGCATCAGACGCTTCTGAAAAACAACCAGAAGAACCTGCCCATGATGTTCCGCCGGAAATTCCTGATCTCTCCCATGACCACACAGATGTCAATCCTTTGAACACCGAATCATCAAGCCCACTTAAACCGTCAGAATAGCATAGTGAAGATGTGATGATCACTGGCACCGGGTTTAAAGAACGGGAAATCCAACTGTCTTGGCTAAGCACTCCGTCAAATAAGAGGTCATTGAAAGGCGGCAAGTGAGGTTTGATATCGCCCACTATTCTCAATTGAGTGGTAGCGAAGTACTCTCTGGCTACCTCAACCAAGAACACACCAGCCGCAATCTTGAAATTGATATGGTGAAGCAGATGCATCAAAAATATGAGGTATGAATTCCTACTTAAATAAGTTATGTACATCCTGCCAGCCCCCAAGTCTACTGGGTATGATAAAATTGAATATGCTGTAGACTTAGAATAACCATGAACATCTTTAGTAGAATCCTTCCAAAGCCGGCTCTTCACCCTTATAGTTAGACCAGATTTTAAATAATGAACATTGCAACTGTAGTCCCCAAGGGCCGGTTCAATCAGCGTGAATGAGCCGGTCCTGTTCACCATTGTTTATAAAGAGAGCTTACCTGTATAGCCCCTATAACCCGGCTGTGATTGTTTATGGCACAACCGGGTTATCATAAAGCAGTAAGGAGACAGAAGCGATATGCATTAGCCCCCAAGTGCCAAGTACTCTTGCTTGCAAAGTGCTTGGGACTTACTGTCATGAGCCGGTGTATGAAGAATATTTCGGCAGGCATTAGCCCCCAAGTGCCAAGTGTTGTTGCTTGCAAAAGGCTTGGGACTTATATTCCTTTAACCCGGATATGAATGTATTTGCAACTCTGCACTTGTACAGGATGCCACTGCTGAACTTCAATCACAATTGGCTGATGCAAAGACCCGACTGGAGAATCAAGAATCTGAGACCCGGAAAGCTGAGTCAAAATTCCAATTTAGCGTGGCTGAAACGGAAAAACTGAAGACTAGTTTTGAGGCGGAGAGAAACGATTGGGCTGAAGAAAAGACTGCGTTGACACAGCGAGCTGAAAAAGCAGAGGCGGCTCTTCAAGAGGTGACCACTGAGCTCACCGGTTTAAAACACCGTGTATCCCAGATGGTTTCTGCTATCTTTGGTGAGTCGCCTTGCTAACCATCAAAAGTGAATCTTTTCCTTGATGGTATAAACCGCCTCTAACCGATCTATAACTATTACTCAGGTCCCAGGAGCAGCAATCTTAACCAAGATATGCTTGTGAAGCTCAAGGCTGTTTACACACTTGTTGAACAGTTATATACTGGAGCTCAGCGTGCACTGGCCACAATTTCTCCGACTAATCAGGCACCTACTCTCTTGATAGATGTCTTGAAAAAACTTTATGTGCTGCCTGCTAGGATGGATGAGATGAAGCGGTCATCTGCAAGAGCCGATGCCGTGACAGCTTTGAGCTGGGCCAAGGCATGGTTACCATAGTTAGACCCGTCTGAGGTAGCTACTGGATATCCAAGCTTGAAGGAAGACGGCACTTCATTTGATCAAAAGGACTTCGCTGCCAGTGTGAAAGAAATACGTCCTCTGGCCAGTCTGATTGCAAATGAAACGGATCTGTCAAAATACCACCCGGCTTACAGCATGGAGAATCAGAAGATGCCCACGCCGGCTTATAAAGTCATGGATCTAATCCCCCCAATCCATAAGCATACTTTCGCCCCTGAAGTTGAGCCGTCTGAACTTATAGATGATGAAGCTGAATTTCAAGCTTTGTGTGGCATCTATTGGTCATCACCAAATTTCCAGACAGTGGAAGAGGACGAAGAACTGGGAAAGGATGATCCAGAGGCCTCAAGTCAGCAAGGCCAAGAAGAGTGAACCACCGGGCGGTTTATATATTTGATCCTTTGAAAACACTTGATCTTTTTGGCTCACCGAGTCATGTAACATGCTAGTGAAACTTTGATCTGTCGTGCCATCGTGCATGTTTCTGTTTTGCGCAATATTGCTGATCCGCCACTTGAAAAGCGACTGCTTTATGCTTATGATAGCGTTGATTTAGATCAGACTGAACATTACCCTGCACACAAACAGATTACAATTGCCCTGGCGGTTACCACCGGACGGGTCACAATGCCCCGATTAAACTGCTGGAGACAAATAGTCCATAACCAGGGCCGGTATAACTACAACTTTTTAGACAATATAATATCATACCTGTGGTATTTAAGCTGCTGGCTTATCAGCTTTATGGAGTTAGAGCCTTTAGAGCCATAACTCCAAGTATAAGATTATTATTCTCTGGCGACTTAGAGTCTGCCATCCTGGCGGGTTGCAAAGACCCAAAGATGCTTCAAATATGAGACATAAATAGGGCAGCTTGGCCCGATTTGTAAACACCATATGGTAAGAAAAACGAGATGATATAAAGCCAAAACCAAAAATCAAAAAAAATCTGAGGCTTTTGCAGGCCGCCGAGCCAAAGTTTCTTCTTCAATGAAACTAGACTTATGGCCACTGGAAGGTCCGCGCTTTTTGTGAGCCGGCTCTCACATGACCCAATCGACATTTGAACCCAGATAAGTGCAGGTCTTATTAAAAGATAGACTTATCAGGAGTACGTGGGTCGGAGTAGCATCGTGCATCACAGGCCGATTTATCCAAGTCTCAAAGAAGGCGGCTTATGATCCTGGGTCTATCCTGCCTCTCTGTAAGCCGTGCTCTCACATGACAAACCAGCGTTTTAACCTTAACAAATTCAGGATCTTTGGTGAATACACCTTTAAAAGATTGATTGTTAAGAGTTCGGCGGGTCAATCAGGATTACCTGATGAAGAAGCAGCTGGCATATAGGCAAGAGGACCCGGAAGGGTTATGTCCTCTTTGGTGAATACACCTATGTTTGAACAAAATAACCCAGTCAAGAGGGTAGTAATGCTATGTTCTCTTTGGTGAATACACCTATGTTTGAACAGGAAGCTCCCAAGTGACGTATTTGTGAGTTGTGCTCAACGGGTACCTATGTTTGAGCTGTGTCGTGCATCCAACTCTCTTTGGTCCCTGTAATTTGGGCATGAAGCCTCTTAAGTGAACAGGAAAAACGATGATAAAGGCTCAGCTTTGAAGAAGTGAAACAGTAGAGGCCCTGAATTATCAGGGATGTCGGCTTTATTATACTGTTTATAATAGATACATCGTCAAACTATGTACATCATGAGAGCCGGTGGCTCAAGTATAGTAGGGCTGAAGATGAGCAATATTCCACGGCCGACGGGTCTCCTCCTCCGATCTGCGTGAGTCCTTGTGGTCTCGAACGTCGATAAGATAGTATGACCCATTATGCAGATTCTTTCTGACCACAAAAGGTCCTTCCCAAGGTGGGGATAATTTATGCATATCAGTTTGATCCTGGATAAGCCGGAGCACCAAGTCGCCTTCTTGAAAGGTTCTGGTTTTGACCCGGCGGCTGTGATAACGACGAAGATCATGTTGATAAATCCCTGAACGAGCCGCCACGAGGTCACGCTCCTCATCCAACAGGTCAAGTGCATCCTGCGTGCTGTTTCATTATTAGCTTCAACATAAGCCGCCACACGGGGTGAATCATGACGGATGTCACTAGGGAGAACCGCCTCTGCTCCATAAACCATGAAGAATGGTGTGTAACCCGTAGATCTGTTGGGGGTTGTATTGATAATCCATGACATTGAGGATAACTCCTCCACCCAACAACCCGGTGTTCTTTGCAAAGGAACCATAAGCCGGGGCTTGATGCCTCACATAATTTCTTGATTAGCTCGTTCCGCTTGACCATTGGACTAGGGGTGAGCCATGGAGGAAACATCAAGTCGAATATGCTCTCATTGACAAAATTCTTTCATAGCACCCTTAGACAGATTAGTGCCATTATCCATTGTAATGCTGTGGGGAAAGCCAAAACGGAAGATCACCTTCTTGATGAATTGAATCGTCATTGCTGCATCACACTTGCTAACCGGCTCTGCTTCAACCCACTTAGTAAACTTGTCAACAGCCACCAAAAGGTGGGTCTTCTTATCTTTGGACCTCTTGAAAGGCCCAACCATATCAAGCCCCCAGGTTGCAAACGGCCAAGCAATTGGAATCATCCTCAACTCTTGAGCCAGCACATGAGCTCGTCGTGAAAACTTCTGACAACCGTCACATTTGCTGACTAAATCCTCCGCATCAGCATGAGACGTCAACCAATAAAACCCATGACGAAAAGCCTTGGCTACAAGAGATTTAGAGCCGACATGATGACCATAATCTCCTTCATGAATCTCTTGCAGAATCTCACAGCCTTCTTCAGGAGAGACGCAACGTTGAAACGCCCCTGTGACACTGCGATGGTGCAACTCCCTATTGACAATCGTCATTGACTTAGACCGCCGGGTTATCTACCTGGCCAAAATCTCATCCTCAGGCAACTCGCCCCGGGTCATGTAAGCCAAATACGGAACTGTCCAATCAGGAACGGCATGAAGAGCCACCACCAATTGTGCCTCCGGGTCAGGAACAACAAGATCCTTCTCTGTAGGCAATTTGACATAAGGGTTAAGCAGAATATCCAGGAAAGTGTTAGGTGGCACCGGCTTACGCGGAGACCCTAACCGGCTTAAAGTGTCATCCGCCTCATTGTTCTTGCAATCAATATGCTCAACTTGGTAACCCTTGAAGTGACCCGCAATGGCATCAACCTCTCGACGATAAGCCGCCATGAGTGGATCCATAGAATCCCAAGTGCCAGAAACTTGCTGAGCTACAAGATCTGAGTCCCCGAAGCACCTCACCCGGCTTAAGTTCATCTCCTTAGCCATCCGAAGACCGTGGAGCAAGGCCTCATACTCAGCTGCATTGTTAGTACAAGGGAACATTAACCGGAGAACATAAGAAAGTTTATCACCTCGTGGGGAGGTCAAGACAACTCCAGCCCCCGAGCCTTCCAACTGCCTGGATCCATCAAAGTGAATAGTCCAATATGTGTTATCCGGCTTTTCCTCAGGCGTCTATAACTCTGTCCAATCATTGATAAAATCCACGAGTGCTTGTGACTTGATGGCCGTACGAGGCACATACTTTAAACCATGAGGTCCAAGCTCAATGGCCCACTTGGCTACCCGACCTATGGCTTCTCTATTTTGGATGATATCCCCTAAAGGAGCAGAACTAACCGCAGTAATGGGATGACCCAGAAAATATTGCTTGAGCTTTCGACTTGCCATGAAGACCCCATACACAAGCTTCTGCCAATGCGGATACCTCTGCTTGGACTCAATAAGTACCTCGCTGATATAGTAAACTGGCTATTGAACTGGATACTCCTTGCTTGCCTCTTTCCTTTCCACCACAATGGCCACACTAACAGCCCGGCCATTGGCAGGCACGTATAACAACAAAGGCTCCTTATCAATAGGAGAAGCAAGAACCGGCGGCTCAGCCAGTTGCTTCTTAAGCACCTCAAATGCATTATCAGCAGCATCACTCCAGACGAAATTATCTATTTTCTTCATCATCTCGTATAGAGGGATAGCCTTTTCTCCTAGGCGGCTTATGAACCGGCTCAAAGCCGCTATCCGTCCCGCTAAGCGTTGGACGTCATTAACACACTTTGGCTTAGCCAGGGAACTAATATCCTTGATTTTATCCGGGTTAGCCTCGATACCTCGGTCTGAAACAAAAAAACCCAAAAGCTTACCCGCCGGTACACCAAAAACACACTTGGCCGGGTTAAGCATCATCTTATAAACCCGGAGATTGTCAAACGTCTCCTTCAAATCATCAATCAGGGTCTCCTTCTTCCTGGATTTCACCACAATGTCATCTACGTAAGCATGAATATTACGCCCGATCTGATTGTGAAGGCAATTTTGCACAGACCGCAGGTAAGTCGCCTGGGCACTCTTGAGCCCGAAAGGCATGGACATAGCAGAAGGCTCCAAACGGAGTAATGAAAGCTGTCTTCTCCTGGTCCTTAACTGCCATCTTGATCTGATGATAACCAGAATAAGCATCCAAAAAATTCAAACGCGCACAACCCGCCGTAGCATCAATGATTTGATCAATACGAGGGAGAGCAAACGGATAAGCCGGACAAGCCTTGTTTAAGTCCGTGTAATCCACACACATTCGCCAAGTGTCGTTCTTCTTAAGCACCAACACCGGGTTAGCCAACCACTCAGGATGAAAAACTTCGACGATAAACCCGGCCGCCAAGAGCCGGGCCACTTCTTCACCAATGGCCTTCCGCCTCTCCTTGTTAAAACGACGAAGGAATTGCTTGACCGGCTTAAAGTTCGGATCAATATTAAGAGTGTGCTCAACGAGTTCCCTCGGTACACCTGGCATGTCTGGAGGATTCCATGCAAAGATGTCCCAGTTCTCACGGATGAACTCGATGAGCGCGCTTTCCTATTTCGGATCCAGATTAACACTGATGCTGAACTGCTTAGATGAATCGCCAGGAACACAATCAACCACTTTAGTGTCATCTGTCAACTTAAACTTTAGCAAAGGATCATGCTCTGTGGTTGGCTTTTTCAAGGACGTCATATCCGCCGGGTCAACATTATCTTTGTAAAATTTCAGTTCCTCCGTTGCACAAATAGACTCAGCATAAGCAGCATCGCCTTCTTCACACTCCAAGGCCACCTTGCGACTCCCATGCACTATGATGGTGCCCTTGTAACCTGGCATCTTGAGCTGCAAGTAAACATAACAAGGCCTCGCCATGAATTTAGCATAAGCCGGCCACCCAAACAGAGCATGATAAGGGCTCTTGATTTTAACCACTTCGAAGGTCAGCGTCTCAGATCTGGAATCATACTCATCTCCAAAAGCAACCTCCAAGGATATCTTACCCACCGGATAAGCCGACTTACCAGGCACCACACCGTGAAAAACGGTGTTTGACGGCTTAAGATTTTTGTCGGCCAGTCCCATGCGACGGAAGGTTTCATAGTAAAGTATATTAATGCTGTTGCCTCCATCCATGAGCGCCTTAGTAAATTTATAACTCCCAACCTGAGGCGCCACCACTAGAGCCAGGTGACCCGGATTGTCAACCCGGGGTGGGTGATCCTCACGACTCCACACAATAGGATGCTCCGACCACCGCAAGTAACGCGGCACCGCCAGCTCAATAGCATTCACTGCCCTCTTATGAAGCTTCTGATCCCGCTTACACAAGCTAGTGGTGAAGACGTGGTACTGTCCACTATTCAATTGCTTCGGATTGCTCTGATAACCAGACTCCTGCTGCTGCTGATTCCCCTGATTATTCTGCTGGTTGTAACCACCCTGATTGCCTTGGCCTTGAACCCGGAATTTGATCCGCCGCCTCCATGACCCGGGCCATGAGGGCCGGACCCTGAACCACCATTCGGACCATGGTTGTGTTGGAAAGACTTCCTAAATTGTCTCATGATACTACAATCCTTCCACAATGTGTAGACGGCTTCTCCTGTGTTCCGTGCTTCGGACATGGCTGATTCATTATCGCTTCACGGCCAAATTTTGTCCCTTGAGCCGGCCTCCCTTTACGACGCTGGTTATAATTCCGTGCACCGGTGTTAGCCACAAAATCATCAGCTTTGCACTTACCGTTGTTGGCCTGATTGGCTGGGTTGTGCTGTTGTCCCCTCATGCCGCTACTCTTATTTCCCTTTCCCGATCTTTCATCCTCAGAGTTGGGGTCCTTGGTACTATCAGAGTCAGCATACTTGACAAGAGCTGCCATGAGCTCCCCAATGTCACTGCTATGACGCTTAAGCCGCTCAAGCTTCTGCTTGAGTGGAAGGAACCGACAATTTTTCTCCAACATTAAAACCGCTGAGCCGAGGTTGATATTATCTGAAGAATGTATGATAGTCGAGACCCGGCGCACCCAGCTGGTCGCCGACTTGCCATCAGCGTGAACACAAGAAACCAAATCCATGATCGACATAGGCTGCTTGCACCTATCTTTGAAATTTTGGATAAACCGAGCCTTCAACTCTGCCCACGACCCAATGGAGTTGGCAGGCAGCCCTTTCAACGAGGTACGAGCCGTCCCTTCCAGCATCATGGTGAAATAATTAGCATATGCAGCCTCACTAACATCCAGCATCTCCATAGCCATTTGATAACTCTCCACCCAAGCCGCAGGGGGCTGATCTGCTGTGTTATTAGGCACCTTACGAGGGCCCTTGAAGTCCTTGGGCAAACGCTCGTTTCGCAAAGCCGCCGTTAAACACGGCACACCCCAAGCCCTGGAAGTCACATTTGCCTCGACTGAAGCCGTCGGGTAAACCGGCACGCGCTGATGAGCCGCCAACTGAGCCGCCAGCTCAGCCTCCCGACGCGCTCTGCCCTGATCCACCAAATTCTGGGCATTGGCACCATTGCGCACCAGGTCATGCCCACGAGGTTGGTTACGGCACTGCTCAGTACTTGAAACTACTGGCAAGTCAATGTGGCTGCTGTAGCTCCGGCTTTGGACGAGGGGTCGAATGAATCCGATCACGACTATAAGAATAAGCCTGCTGTTGTACTAGCGCCGTTTGAAGAAGTTTCCTGGCCCTTCGGGTTTCAACCGCCGTTGGAGTAGTCTCGCCCTCGACTGGCAGAGCCGCCAATCGCGTAGCTGCAGCAATCATATTGTCTAAAGGGTTGGAATAATGACCCAACAGCGTTACCACATGCGGAGGCGTGGTGTTATTCATATGCGGAGAACCTGTCACGCGCGGCTGAACCGGCACTCCACCCCCTGGCGCTTCAGCCATCTGGTTTATCACCGGCGGGTTACTGGCCCCTGCTCCTGGTGTGTTGAAGAGGTTCCTCGACTCATAAACCAAGGGCAGACGACTCCGGTGTTTTCTCCTCAAGACTTCGTTTGAAGCGTTCTGATCCACCATGAGCCGGTATGAATCCGCTTGAATCTGCTGTGCTTCGGCGTTCAAAATAGACCGCTCTGCAGTCATCCTAGCGTTCTCCGCTGCCAGCTCTTCCTTGGCTTGTGCTATCTCATCACGCAGCTTAGCCACATCCACCTTATGATGTTCCTGGTTGTCCGGGGTTACCCCCACTCCCATCAGAGTTGCCAGAGCCTCCAACAGATCTGTTAAAACTTGAGCCGGCGGGCATGCTGATCTGCCAACACCCGCTACCATTGCCGCCGCTGCGCTGGAAGTCATAATCGCGGCGGCTGTTGAATCGAGAACCGGCTGGGTGCCGGCCATGAAGATCGCCACCCTGTTCGGCGGCTCATGGGGGTCCGGAATACTGTCACCATCGGAACAGCCCCCAAGCCGTCCGTCTTGTAGTTGATACATTGAGTTGGTCTCACCCGTGGACGATTCACCATCGGAGTAGACGGCCGTCTCACCGCCAGAGACAGAGCCTTCCAATTCAGCCCCATGGATGAATCCGATAAAGGCACGCTTCACGGCGGGTTGAACCCGGGCGGGTCATGCACGCTGAGCCGTCTCGATGATGTCGGTGTAGATGTCCGGCTTAGGGCCCGGTTCGCCGATCTTGCCGATGAAAACATGGATTCCGCCGAAGGGGACCCGGTACCCGTACTCAATTGAGCCGGCCTCGGGGCCCCAACCTGCGTGTCGATGTAGAGTTTGCCGCGACGACTCTTGGTCATCCGCCCATGGCGTATTCCTTGATCCCTTCAAAGATGCCCTTCAAGAACTCAAAACCACCGTGCGCAGGCCCCACGGTGGGCGTCAACTGTCGTGGAATTGTCATGGCAGATGTCCTAGTAGAAGGACTTAGTCATGGAGCCATTACGACGTAGTTAGCTTAAAGGGGTTAAAATGGGACAAAGGACGCAAGGAGTTTTATACTGGTTCTGCCCCTTACGGTGAAGGTAAAAGCGTAGTCCAGTTTGAGGTGGTATTGCTAGGGTTTCGATTACCAGGGAGCGAATACGCTTAGCCTGGCCTTCGATCTGTTGTTTCTTGCCCTAAGCCGCTCCCGGGTCGTCCCCTTATATACACGGGTTGACGTCCCGCGGCTTACAGAGTCCCGGGCGGCTCATACAAACGTGTCCGGCCCGGTGACTTACCTTACATGCCTTACAATACAAGTCACATATACATGGCGGTTTACACTTACGGGCCTCAAGCCGCCTTTGGGTCAAGGGCCCTTTAACAAGCCTACTACATGAACTGCCATCTTCAACATATTTATGGGCTTGGTTTATGAACCGCCATTGGGATAACCCGACCCCTCCTGGGCGGGTCATATCCAATAGTCATATCCCCAACACAAACCAAGCATTCTTAACAACTTGGAAATATAGCAATTGTATTTGTTTCTCATGTATTTAGTACAGCCAAATTCGATTTATTTCTCACATGGTATACAATAACAGAGTGCACCCACAACAATTGAACATCGCATTGTAGAATTGAACCAAACAGTTAAGTAAACACCACAACAAATGAACCAAACGTTAACTAAGCACCACATTGCACAATGTATAACATACTAGAAGATCAGATAGTTAACCAAACCAAGCATGCTTGAGAACTTGGAAATATAGCAATTGTATTTGTTTCTCATGTATTTTGTAAAGATAAATTCAATTTATTTCTCACATGGAAGAGAATACAAAATTGTAGCTCGAAGAATTGAACATCACATTTGCAGAATTGAACCAAACAGTTAACTGAAGACGACAACTAATTAACCAAACAGGTAATAAGTGAGCACCACACTGCATGACATATAGAACATATACACTAGAGCAACAGATTGCATGGTAAAATTAGATAGCACAATTCACTAGAATTTGTTAAGGAAAGGCAGGAGAAGCACATGCAACGGTAAACCGAGCATGCTTAACCGGCGTAGCTAGCAAACTGAACATGGGTCCTTATAGTGAGCTAATAAGACAAGCTACTGCTCATTGTCGAAGATATCGATGATGATTTGCTCCTTGGACATGGAAGAGGGCGAGGCCTTCACATCATGGGTGCCCTCGTCGTAGTGGTGAGTTGCCTGGGCCGCTCCGGGCACCAACTTGCTGCCTCTCGAGTTGAGGTAACCATGTGCACGCGGAGAAAACACCTCATAGTCTTTGTCAAAGGCACCGAGGGTGGCCTCGATAAAAGGCCACGAACTATCGTTTAAACCAGCCAACCGCGTCCCTGCATCGGCGCGCGAGGCATCGACGGTCGCCTCGACGACAAGGTGCTCCTCCAAGATCTGGGGGTTGGCACGAATGGCAGCCATCGCGACCTCATCCGCACGTGCGGCCACGATTTGCTTCTCCGCTGCCAAATGCTCCATGAGCTGCTGGCTATACTGCATGCACCATGGCTTAGGGCAGCACTTATTTGGGGGAGGGGTCGGTGATTTGGGTGGAAGGTGTCGCGCCGACGGTCGGGGCATGTGGGATGTGGAAGGAGGAGGAGGATGGGGGCGGGTGTGGATTACCTGCCTAGACAGACGAGGTCGAGCAGCGTGAAGGAGGGTTGCCGGCGAGGAGGCGATGCTGCAAGCAGGGAGTGAAGGTTTCAACTTGGAAAGGAAGGTGGAAACAGGGGAAATATGGCTTTTGGTAAGGGGGCGGGGAGGTAGATATTTCCGCGGAAGCCGAAAATTATGAATCGGTGTAGCGAAAAAACTAGCATGCAAAGTGTCATCAGACTCGGTCCCTTATTCAACACTGTGCACGATATGTGAACATCACAAATGATTCATCCACGTCAAAAAATTTGGTTTGAATTTCCCTGGTTATAGTGGTCATCCACGTCATTGCATAATTTGGGTACACAAAGGAGACTACAACACACCCACACTTCTTAATCAAGCAAGTTCAGCAATTAAATAAAGCTAGCTGATCTAAACATTACTCTAACAAATTAAAGACCGGTGCTCTTAATTAAACAAAACAAAGAGTACTACTACGGCTGGTGCTTGTCGATCTCCGCCGCCTCCTCCATGTCCAGATCGCACCCGACGGTCTCCGGGGGAAGGGGCTCCATGGCATCCATCACACCATACTCAGCAAGCATCTCGCCATCCGTGTCTTCCATCTCTTTAGAAAATGCCGCCACGAGCTGGGCGTGGACGGCCGCAATCTGGGCTTGGACGGGCTCCGTCGTGGCAAGGTATGTGGCGGAGGAACAAACGGCTACTCGAACGCTCTCGGCGATTGCCAACTCTTCTGCCGTGGGTTGCCGACCGTTGTCGGAGAAGATTCGTTCGATTTGTGCAGTGACTGCCACGAGCTGGGCGTGGGCAGCCTCGACATGGTCGTGGGCGGCCTCCATCAGGGCTAGGGCCGCCACTGTGGAATGGACAACTGCTGTGGCGCTCTCGCCAGTTGCTATCCCAGAGGCAGATGTTGCTGCCACCACCTAAGAAGCAACAACGGTCGTTTGGGCTGCCTTGGCCGCCCGATCGTAGATTGTGGCCGTGCTTATGCACCTTGTTAGCACGCGCATGATGGCTGCGGCCGTGCTCTCACCGGAGTGGGCGAAGTTGCCCTCACGACGCGGGTCTATGTCCCAATCTTTCACGGGCGACAATTGAACAGTGAAATGATATTTGGGGAGCGATCTATTGTGCTTGACACGACAGCTGTGGACTGTAGCCGACACACCTTCTCGTAAGCCATATGCGTACTATACTCCAACGGTGCTCCAAGATATTTTGTACTACATCTCACACGGTTGGTGATAATAAACTATGTGCGATCTACTTGACTTTCCATCTTGATTTGAATTACATAATGGGGTCACAGCGACAATGGAGGGTGTTTGAATTGCTAGAACTTTTATCTGCAGTGAACATGCAACTATATGTGTGTCGTAAAAAAATTGGAATTATTCAGGGTTCGTTTGGACATTTTATACATTAACTCGGTTTTCTAGCCATTTCAGGTGCACAATTCAAAATTAAACTACATGCACATGCTCCGGTGCACCAACATCGGTTGTAAAATCATATATGTGTCCATGGGTTTATGCTTATGTCCCATGCAAGAAATGGGGATGAATTTCGAACACCACGACACCGTGGCTCTCCGGCAAATGTTGAGGTACTTGCTTTTGTAATTCTAGTAAATACAAAACCCGTCTAAAATTCATGAACCTTGGCATGTTATCATGGAATGGCATCAACATGCTGGGGTAAAAAATATTGTCCACTTTGGGGCAGATTATGGTATAACCTTCTCACAAACCAGAGCTTCTCACAAGAAGCCTCATAGTTCCATTAGGGAAACGTGTCACCTTTGTGGACAAAATGGTATTCGTTGCCTCTTCTTGCTTTCAATTTTTTCCTGGTGTCAGCATAGAACAACAGGAGTGTCATGTTAAATTTTGGAATTTTTCGGGGATCGTTTGGACATTTTTTATATGTTAACTGAGTTTTCTAGGCTTTTATGTGCATAATTCAAAATTGAACTACATGCACATGCTCCAGTCCATAAAAACGGGTTGAAAAATCAAATGTGTGTCCTTGGTTGCAAGCTTAGGTCACATGCAAGAAATGAGAACGAATGCAAACACCTTGACACTGTCGCTCGGCCGCTAACATTGAGATATATTGTTTAAAAATTCTAGTAAATTGAAAACTCGTTTGAAATTCAGGAAACTTGACATGATATCATGGAATGGCATCGACATGCCGTGGTAAAAATATTGTCCAATTTGGGGCTGGTTTGGGTATAAGCTTCTCGCAAACTAGAGCTTCTCTCACAACAAGCCTGATGGTTTCAGTAGGGAACGTGCCACCTTGGGGGACGAAAGGATATATGTTGCCTCTTCTTACTTTCAAAATTTTTCTAGTGTCAACATAGAACAACCGGAGTGTTGTGTCCATTTTTGGGATTTTTTGGGGTTCGCTTGGACATTTTTATACATTAACAGAGTTTTCTATCCATTTATGTGCATAATTCAAATTTAAACTACATGCACATGCTCTAGTGCATATAAATGGATTCAAAATTGAAATGTGTGTCCTTGGTTGCATGCTTAAGTCCCATGCACGAAATGAGAATGAATTTCAAACACCTTGCCACCGTCGCTCGACCGCTAACATTGAGATACGTGGGTTTCAAATTCTAGTAAATCGAAAACGCGTCTGAAATTTATGACACTTGACATGCTAGCATAGAACGGCATCAACATGCCGTGGTAAAAATATTGTCCCATTTGGGGCAGGTTGGGGTATAAGCTTCTCACAAACCAGAGCATCTCACAACAAGCCTCATGGTTACGGTAGGGAACGTTTCACCTTTCTAGATGAAACGATATCCGTTGCCTCTTCTTGATTTCAATTTTTTTTCTAGTGTCAACATAGAACAACATGAGTGTTGTTAATTTTATGATTTTTTCGGGGTTCGTTAGGACATTTTTATACATTAACTGAGTTTTCTATGCATTTATGTGCATAATTCAAATTTGAATTACAGGCACATGCTCCAGTTCATGTAAATTGGTTGAAAAACCAAATCTGTGTCCTTAGTTGATTGCTTAGGTTCCATGCAAGAAATGGGAATGAATGGCAAACACCTTGCCACCGTCGCTCGGCCACAAACATTGAGATACATGGTTTTTAAATTCAACTAAATCCAAAACTCGTCTGAAGTTCATGAAACTTGACATGCTATCATGGAGCAGCATCAACATGCTGTGGTAAAAAATTGTCCCATTTGGGGCAGGTTTGGGTATAAGCTTCTCGCAAACCAGAGCTTCTCACAACAAGCCTGATAGTTTCGATAGGGAACGTGCCACCTTTGGGGACGAAACGATATCTGTTGCCTCTTCTTGCTCTAAATTTTTTTCTAGTGTCAACATAGAACGACATGAGTGTTGTGTCAATTTTTGGGATTTTTCGGGGTTCGCTTGGACATTTTTATACATTAACTGGGTTTTCTAGGAATTTTATGTGCATAATTCAAATTTGAACTACATGCACATGCTCCGGTGCAGAAAAATGGGTCGACATCAAATGTGTGTCCTTGGGTGCATGCTTAGGTCCCATGCAAGAAATGGGAATGAATTTCAAACACCAGGGCACTGTTGATTGCCGGCAAAATGTTGAGATACTTTGTTTTTAAATTCTAGTAAATCCAAAACTCATCTGAAATTAATTAAACTTGGCATGCTATCATGGAATGGCACCCGACATTCTGTGGTATTTTTCGTGTCCATTTTGAGAGAAGGCGCACTCGAATAACAGCCAACAAAGGTATTTTGAAACAAATAGCTGCCACTTTAACATCTCAAACGTTTTTATAATTTAAATCATGTGCGTTCTGTTAACCATTCACGTAACGCCACTTGTCTAGCTTTTAATGGCTATCGGAGGTGCCGTGCGGACAACTACTTGACTGAACGGGAGGCGTGCGAGCACAGTCCGGTGCGCAGGCTAACCGAGAGGCGTGCAAGCAGTCCTCCAATGCGCAGGCTCACCGAGAAGTGCGCGAGCTATATGCTGCGCAGACTCACTGGGAAGCGAGCCCCTTGACTTCCATGGCTGGCCGCCTTGCTCGTATCATCTCCATTAATGGCACCCGAACCGCTGTTCAATACGGGTGGCCTTACTGTTCACCTCCCATTCCCCTCCCTCCCACAGACCTCCACCAACGCCATGGCTCCGAGCCGAAGGAGGTAGAAAATAACGAGGAATGGGGCCTCATGGACATGGACCTGAACGAGCTGGCCACGGCGGTTGCTGCCCCCGCGCCCGTCCTAGCTCCCATCCCCGCGCCAGCGACCATCCCCGTAGCATTGACGGGCTGGTCACCGAGCTCTATCGTGGAGCTGGAAGCCGCGGGCGTCAACGAGGTCTCCACGGACCAGCGCGAGCTCATGAACAAGCCAGCGCCAGCGCCCGTGCCCGTGCGCGCCCCTCCACCCACCGTGGCGCCGGTCCCCGTGTGTTTTCCTGCACCCGCCGCACCCGTGCCCGTGCGTGCGCCCCCTCAGCTGCACGGGACGCCTCCGTCGACCGCTACCTTGCAACGTCGCCAGTTGCCGTCCTCCCGCGCCCTGCCCGTTGATCGCGACGACATGATGTTTGATTTCCAAGTCAACAACAGCGCCCCGGAGGACGACAACGACAACGCCGGCGCGGCACGCCGCCTCCGCCGGAAATAGTTTTTTTGGGTTTAATACTATATCTTTATCATATGAATATAAATTCGCGGTGTGATTGAATGAAAGATATGGTTTGAACGAACTTGCGTTTTTCTCTCTTAATGTACAGACTGATCAAACGATTTTCTTTAAAAAACGTCAATGGTTTTTAAACATAAAACACTCATCGCAAACGTTTTAGTTAGAACATCCGTATGCAAACTGACAGCTTCCCCAGGAAGCCAAGGGAAAATGTGCCGAGCAAGATTTTGTGCAGCTCTTGATCACAAATGTTCTAGATAGAACACCCGTATGCAAAGTGAGAGCTATGGTCTTCCCCGGTAAGTCAAGGGAAAATTCGCAGCGCAGGATTTTTGCATCTCTTAAACGCAAACGATTCAGATTGAATACGGTATGCAAAGCCAGACTTCGGCGCTAAGACAAGAGAAAATGTGCCGAGCAGGATTTGTACACCCCTTCAATGCAAACAGTTGTTTTGGATGAGCCGTGTGCAACCACGTACAAACAATTTGATAAGATTTGCATCTGTCATATTGGGTATATTGCCATTTGTCAACTAGAAAGATTGACATTTTTTGATCTAGTAACATTTGTTGGAAATATGCCCTAGAGGCAATAATAAATAGGTTATTATGTTTCCTTGTTCATGATAATCGTTTATTATCCATGCTAGAATTGTATTGATAGGAAACTCAGATACATGTGTGGATACATAGACAACACCATGTCCCTAGTAAGCCTCTAGTTGACTAGCTCGTTGATCAATAGATGGTTACGGTTTCCTGACCATGGACATTGGATGTCGTTGATAACGGGATCATATCATTAGGAGAATGATGTGATGGACAAGACCCAATCCTAAGCCTAGCACAAGATCGTGTAGTTCGTTTCCTCAGAGCTTTTCTAATGTCAAGTATCAGTTCCTTAGACCATGAGATTGTGCAACTCCCGGATACCGTAGGAATGCTTTGGGTGTACCAAACGTCACAACGTAACTGGGTGGCTATATAGGTGCACTACAGGTATCTCCGAAAGTGTCTGTTGGGTTGGCACGAATCGAGATTGGGATTTGTCACTCCGTGTAAACGGAGAGGTATCTCTGGGCCCACTCGGTAGGACATCATCATAATGTGCACAATGTGACCAAGGAGTTGATCACGGGATGATGTGAGTTATGGAACGAGTAAAGAGACTTGCCGGTAACGAGATTGAACAAGGAATAGGGATACCGACGATCGAATCTCGGGCAAGTAACATATCGATAGACAAAGGGAATTGCATACGGGATTGATTGAATCCCCGACATCGTGGTTCATCTGATGAGATCATCGTGGAACATGTGGGAGCCAACATGGGTATCCAGATCCCGCTGTTGGTTATTGACCGGAGAACGTCTCGGTCATGTCTGCATGGTTCCCGAACCCGTAGGGTCTACACACTTAAGGTTCGATGACGCTAGGATTATAGGGAAAGTATGTACGTGGTTACTGAATGTTGTTTGGAGTCCCGGATGAGATCCCGGACGTCACGAGGAGTTCCGGAATGGTCCGGAAGTAAAGATTTAGATATGGAAAGTTGTTGTTCGGGTTCCGGGAAAAGTTCGGGTTTTTTCGGTATTGTACCGGGAAGCTTCCAGAAGATTCCGGAGGTCCGGAAAATGTTCCACCACGTCCAATACAGTAGCATGGGCTGTAAGGGGGCGCCCTAGCCTTAATGGGCCAGGGGCACCAGCCCCCCAAGGCCCATGCGCATGTGAGAGGGGAAACCCTAAGGGGGAGGGCCTCCACTTGACTTGGGAGGCACTCCTCCCCCCTTTGGCCGCCCCCCAAGCCCCATCTAGGGCTGGCCGCACCCCTTGGGGGGGAAACCCTAGATGGGGGCGCAGCCCTCCCCCTCCCCTATATATAGTTGAGGTTTGGGGCTGCCCAAGACATGAGAACGTCTCCTTTTTGGCGCAGCCCTACCCCTCTTCCTCCTCCTCCTCTCCCGCGGTGCTTGGCGAAGCCCTGCGGGATTGCCACGCTTCTCCACCACCACCATGCCGTCCTGTTGCTGCTGGATGGAGTCTTCCCCAACCTCTCCCTCTCTCCTTGCTGGATCAAGGCGTGGGAGACGTCACCGGGCTGCACGTGTGTTGAACGCGGAGGCACCGTTCTTCGGTGCTTAGATCGGGATCAACTGCGATCTGAATCGCTACGAGTACGACTCCCTCATCCGCGTTCTTGCAACGCTTCCGCATTGTGATCTACAATGGTATGTAGATCCACTCCCCTTCCCCTTGTTTCTAGAGTACTCCATAGATTGATCTTGGTGATGCGTAGAAAATTTTGAATTTATGCTACGTTCCCCAACAACATTGCCATTTGTCAACCTTGTAACACTATGATTTGTCAAAATATGTAGCTAAAAATCACTAGCACTATCTAATTTTTGCAACAAAATTCAGTAATTAAGCATAGATTTCATTCATAGATTAAGCAGTCGTTCTTTATACAAACAGTTCAACTCGACAGCCGAACCGACCGAACTTTTCCCCAATTGTTGCCAACCACGTACTGAAATAGCTAGTTCAACTATATAGACTAGCTAAATAGTACTATTACGGAGGGGCCTTGTACTACTTCTAGCAGCCTCTCCTCCGTCGAGTGCGCTCAGTAAGAGGCAGAGGAGGAGGAGCCTACCGACGAGCTGGACAACTGCAATACGGTGCCTGCCGTTGCTGCACCTTCATTGACGCTAACCTCGAACGCCCTCTACCGCTCTAGCCGACCCCTCTCGAAGCGGTGGTTCTCCTCCTAGATCTCCTGATTCCTCGCCTCTGCGACGGCGTGTGCTACGGCCATGGCGGCGGTAAGGTTCTTTGCATGCTCGACGAGGCGCTCCTCCTCCTCCCACAGGAGCTCAATGTAGCGCGCAAGGTCGCTGACGCACGTGCGGGCCTCCACCTCTGCCTCCCGCCTTCAGGCGGCGGTGGCGGAGCGGGTGATGACCTCGGTGGTCGATGGTGGGCTAGCGGCCAACGATGGGGTGGCGGCCACGACCACCACCTCCTGCCTTCGAGCCACGACGGTGGAGCGGGTGATGGCCACGGTGGCCGATAGTGGGGTGGCAGCCACGACGGCTACCTTCCGCCTTCGGGCCGCAGCGGCGGAGCGGGTGATGGCCCTGGCTTTCGACGGTGGTGCGGCGGCCACAGCGGCACACAGTGGGGTGGCGGCAACGGTAGCTGGCAACAGCTGCCGACGGGCAGTGGCGGCGGATCGTGTGGTGGGTGTTCCGTGCACATCCAACAGGGATGCCACGCTCACTACACTACGTCGGGGACTGCGCCGCGGCTCCCAGCTGGAGCTACCCTCTAATGACGGCGGAGTGGCTGAGCGACGACGACGGACCGGTGCCATTGGCGATTGTGGGAGAAGCAGGCGAGATAATCTACAGGAAGGGAGGAGAAAATGCGACGCAGGACTCACCGGCCGTGAGGGTTTATATAGCAGGCCGGTAAGCACTCGGATTTTGGGGATTTCACCGACTCGGGCGGGAAGCTTGCGCGAGAACCTGCGCAGATGTGCGGGAACGGGCTCACCACCGTTTGGACAAAAGAACGCCCCCGCGCGCTGCTCAACCTTGAGCTCTAAGTCGTCTGTGGCAGTAGGGTGACAAGACATGCGAGAGGAGGACGAAAGGACACGTATACATACGGTTAATAAAATAAAACATTTGCGATTAAATTACCTACTACCCCCGTCCTAGTTTATAAGTCGTCTATGTATTTTTGTGCCAAATTTTGACTACTGATTTAACTAATAAAATACAAATGCATGTCGCTAGAGATTATATCGTTGACATGAGGGAGTGTCTTCTTCCTGCCCCAAACGAGGGATCGAGCCACAGAGCAGTGGCGGGAGCGTCACAAGAATTAGATGACTAGACGATTGTTTCTCCTAGTTTAGAATGCAAACAACTGTTTATTAAGGTGTGTGTGAATGATCTGTATAGTCACTTATGTAATATATATGTTATTCTTCTGTAGACAGAGCTAATCACACGGCTTATTAGCAGCAATCGTCTATGTTAATATTGGTCTTCGCACACATTTCTGATTACGGACCTGTTTGCCGCGTATCACACACATCTTGTTCAGTTGAACCGTTTCTATTGTGTTGCCTAATCACACACAGTTCATCCTAGTGAACTGTCTGCCGTATATCGCACACACCCTCATATGGCTGCCCGTTTCTGTTGTGCTGCCTCATCGCAAAAAGTTCTTCAGGATTACCCGTTTGCCACGCATCGCACACACAACTCCAATATGAACCGTGTTTCATGTCACCGCCATCACAAACGTTTTGCATCTTTTTTGACGATTTTATTACATCACCGTTTGTGATTGATGCATCGCACACAGTTTCGTCGAAGGGTCTCTGATTGGACTATCGCATTTGGACCATCCTACAGTAGTGCTAATTGTGCCAAGTATTGACTAACATGCTCCCATGTGGTTTTTGTGCCTTCTCCATTAAACTAAACAAAATCTGGAATTTTATATCCTGGAGGGCACTGGATGGCATCAAAGTACTCGGGGTACGACTTTTGGTAAATCCGATTCTGAGGTAACTCAACTCCAAAATTCTCTCGAAGCATTTTAGCCATCTCCTCTCTAAAATTAGCTAGGGCATCATCTGTAGTAGTCGATGAAGTTTGTTGCAGTGGCATAGGAGGAGTAGGATTACTAGTTGTAGGTAGGAACTGTGGCATGTATGTCGAACCATAGTTCGGTAGTGGCCGAGTGGTTGTACCTATAGGTAGGGTTTGGTTCGACGTTGCCACCGAACCTGGCATGCTCATAATAGAATTAATGGGTGCAGCCACAATCTGATTTGTTTGGGTCGAATAATAAGTCATCGGCATGGGAGGCGCTGATGAAATAGGTAAAGCCAGATTAGGGTTTTGCACACTTGTAGCTACACCACCATTACCACTATATTATTGAGATATATTCTTCTGAGCATTAGTATTTTCTATGAAAGTTTGATAGACCAGATTGTTACCATCAGCAATACGACTCTCAATCTCAGCCCACTGCTCAAGAGAAAAGGTAGTACTTATAGAGGGTTTAACATGCTCGGCTTGAATAGGAGGGAACTTGATTTCTTCAATCGGAGTGATGTTGCCTTGGCGATCCTTCTTGAATTTTGCAAGGAACTCCTGCAAATCCTTCTCTTCAAGCGCCTTCTTGTACTCCTCATAGACTTGGCGATGATCGGCCGATATCTCATCAAGACTGGGCCTAATGATGTTATTGACGTCTACCTCAGATGGCTTGGGAGATCGGACATGGTGGATGATGATGATTGATCTTCTTTCCCCAGCGGAGTCGCCAAAAAGTGTGTTGACACACGAACACGTCACGTGTACCCTCGACACCGGGGGTGATGCACCGCAGCTCACGTCGAAGGAGACCCGACCGACAACGCGATACGTAAGACAGTCGGCGGTCGCTTTTGAGACCCGAGACCCCGCACGGCCGGGAGGGACCCGGTCAGGGAATGCGGTGGCTATGGGCTGCCCTAGGTCGATTCGCTCACCCCTAGAGCCTCGGGATTCGCAGCTCTCAAACTCGAGGGACAACAAAGAACGAGAGAGAAAACAGTGGAGAGATAAAACATAGATGAAAAAGTACTATATTCATTTGTTCGATTGTGTGTTGTTCAATCGGCCGTCACTCCAACATATATAAGAGGTGGCTGGACTTCCCCTACAAGCAAAGGATTCATCTAGGCTTTCCTTACACGAAAAATTACATCAATTTACGTCCTAGAGTCCTAGTTCTAGTCCAACTCAGATTCAGTCTGAATCTGGCCCAAACTTCTGTCTTCCTCCTTGCGCGGGCCGTCGAGTTTGCATATGACCTTCGATCAAGATGGCCCAAACATCAAATTTGTGCATCTCGACGATACAGACAACTCTTACATTGATCACGTTTCCAAACAAGGCCATCCCAAATACTTTACGAGGTCATCTTTACTTTCCAGTCGGACTTGGTCTTGCAGCTGACTATACCGTCCGAGTCTTGTAGTGACTTTGTAGGCCATATACTATCTCAGATTATGATGAGTCCAAAAGCAAAGTTAACCGTTTCAATGTTACGAACAATTTCTGTGTTGAACACTTTCTTATCCGAGCCAATCTAGATAACCATTCGGGCACATCTTCAGCTTCTCGTCGGAGCACTCAGATCTGAATCTCTCCACTCGGATCGCCCGACTAGACTTCTTTACTCGGACGGCAAGCTTTCACTCGGATGACAATATTTCATTCAGATCTGTAATATTTTCACTCGGACAGCAATCCTTTACCCAAACGGTAAGCTTTCACTCGGATAACAATGTTTCATTCAGATTTGTAATAGTTTCACTCGATCGGCAATATTTTCACCTGGAGGAAAATATTTCGCTCAGATGACTATATCCTTACTCGGACAACAGTCTTTTACTCGATCGGCAAGCTTTCCCTTGGATGGAAAGCTTTTCACTCGGATGGTAAGCTTTTCACTCGGATTTCCCGTCTGAAAACATATCCTGATCTTGTTTTGCCTCTCTAGGTCGCATACGGGCCTGGATTGAGACGATTTATATATGAAAATCGATCAGCTTGATGAGAGGAAACTTTTTAGTGTTGAAGGTTTTTCGATTCAAGGCCGTATTGAGGGCCGAATTGCTCGTGCGACCCACCAGGCATGTGTCTGGTACCTCGGGCCATATTTCTGTTCAGGGTTAGTCTGCAGTGTATTGCCTCTTAACTTTTGCATGCAAACTCGGATTGAGATGATTTATATATGAAAATCGATTGCCTCGACGAGGCAAAGACAATCCATGTAGAGAGCTCCTTCATCCGAGGTCATCTTGAAGCAATAACCGGCCGAAAAGCACCCGAACACTAAATTCTACCACTCGGAGTACAGTCTCGGCCTCTAAGATGAGGTCGGATGATGATAACCTAAACATCAAAGTTGTTCCATTCGGCGACGTGAAAATTTTCATGCTGAAAAAACCCTTTCACTCGAGGACATCTTATTTGGCTTTTATGTCGTGCTAAAATCTGATGTCAACACATGCCCCCTTGTTTTTTGGCAAAGCTTGCATGGCGAAAAATATGCACGGTGTTTGTTCTAAGGACGATGTCACTCCATCGGCCATTTTTATTTCTTAGGCAATAATTATGTATCGGCCATATTTGTGCTAAGGGCGATAATCGTATAACGGTCATTGCCTACTTAGGCTTCTTGCCACACACTCGGGTGATACTTCTTCAAGTACTTGCCATTGAGAGCTCAAGGTAACAATGTCCCTTCTACCGATTCCACCAAATATGAGTTTCTGGGGACTACTCTTGTAATCCTAAAAGGACCTTCCCAACTCGGAGACCACTTCCTGAATTTTCTATCTCTTGAACCAATCGGCAAAATCACTTTCCAGACGAGATCGCCAACCTGAAAATTTTTCAACTTGACTTTCTTATTATAAGCTCTTGACACTCTCAACTTGTCTCTCTCTATGGCCTTTAAAGCAACGAAACATTTATCGGCAACTTCATCAATATTGTCCATCATCAAGTCATAAAAGTCTTTTGCCGATAAATCATTCTGTTTGGCTATTCTTAAAGCATTCAAATTTACTTCTACTGGTAAATGGCCTCTTGACCATATACCAGCTCATACAGAGTCACCTTTGTAGCACCATGCCTTGAGATTATATGTGCCCACAGAGCTTCAGACAACAACTCATGCCATCTCCTTAGATTATCCTCAATCTTCTTCTTGATGAGCTTGATTAAAACTTTATTGCTGGACTCAGCTTGTCATTAGATTGGGCATAATATGGGGATGAATTGAGCATCTTTATGTTATACGATTCAGCAAATTCTCTAACTTGATGTGACATAAAAGATGAACCTAGATCTGTAGTTAATGTTTGAGGAATGCCGAATCTATGAATAATGTGCTCGGTTATGAATTGATTTACCTCCGCATGTGTCATTTTCTTGAGAGGCACTGCTTAGACCATTTAGTGAAATAATCGGTTGCTACCAATACGGACCGATGCCCCTTTGAGGAAGACGGATGAATTTCTCCAATGAAGTCTAAACCACAACCTCTGAAAGGCCAAGGCTTGATAATAGGATGCAACATAGTAGCAGGAGCCAATTGAATATCACCAACTTTTGAATACTATGATAAGTTTGATTCCTTGTGTATTGTTTTGAGATATAAAGATGGTGATATTAGAGTCACGCTAGTGAGTAATTGTGGATTGGTAGAAATACGTGTGTTATAGTTTGTGATTCCCGTAGCATGCACGTATGGTGAACCGTTATGTGATGAAGTCAGAGCATGATTTATTTTTTGATTGTCTTCCTTATGAGTGGCGGTCGGGGACGAGCGATGGTTTTTTCCTACCAATCTATTCCCCTAGGAGCATGCGTGTAGTATTTTGTTTTGATGACTAATAAATTTTTGCAATAAGTATGTGAGTTCTTTATGACTAATGTTGAGTCTATGGATTATACGCACTCTCACCCTTCCATCATTGCTAGCCTCTCTAGTATCGCGCAACTTTTGCCGGTGCCTTAAACCCACCATATACCCTTCCACAAAACAACCACCATACATACCTATTATGGCATTTCCATAGCCATTCCGAGATATATTGCCATGCAACTTCCACCATTTCGTTTATTATGACATGCGCCATCATTGCCATATTGCTTTGCATGATCATGTAGTTGGCATTGTATTTGTGGCAAGGATACCATTCATATTTTTTATACATGTCATTCTTGATCATAGCACATCCCGGTACACCACCGGAGGCATTCATATAGAGTCATATTTTGTTCTGGTATCGAGTTGTAATTCTTGAGTTGTAAGTAAATAAAACTGTGATGATCATCATTATTAGAGCATTGCCCCATGTGAGAAAAGGATGATGGAAGCTATGATTTCCTCACAAGTTGGGATGAGTCTCTGGAATTTATAGAACACAAAAGAGGCCAAAGACGCCCATATAAAAGAAAAGAGGCCAAATAAGCCCAAACAAAAAAATGAGAGAAAAGAGAGAAGGGACAATTTTACTATCCTTTTTCCACACTTGTGCTTCAAAAGTAGCACCATGTTCTTCATGATAGAGAGTCTCCTATTTTGTCACTTTCATATACTAGTGGGAATTTTTCATTATAGAAATTGGCTTGTATATTCCAATGACAGGTTTCCTCAAATTTCCATAGGTCTTCGTGGGAAAGCGAGTGTGATGCACACCCACTTAGTTGCTTTTTGAGCTTTCATACACTTATAGCTCTAGTGCATCCGTTGCATGGCAATCCCTACTCACTCACATTGGTATCTATTGATGGGCATCTCCATAGCCCGTTAATATGCCTAGTTGATGTGAAACTTTCTCCTTCTTTTTGTCTTCTCCACAACCACCATATTCTATTCCACCCATAGTGATATATCCATGGCTCACGCTCATGTATTGCGTGAATGTTGAAAAAGTTTGAGAACACCAAAAGTATGAAACAATTGCTTGGCTTGTCATCGGAGTTGTGCATGATGAAATACTTTGTATGATGAAGATGGAGCATAGCCAGACTATATGATTTTGTAGGGATAACATTCTTTGGCCATGTTATTTTGAGAAGACATGATTGATTTATTAGTATGCTTGAAGTATTATTGTTTTTATGTCAATATTAAACTTTTGTTTTTAATCTTATGGATCTGAATATTCATGCCACTATAAATAAGATTACATGGATAAATATGTTAGGTAGCATTCCACATCAAAAATTCTATTTTTATCATTTACTTACTCGAGGACGAGCAGGAATTAAGCTTGGGGATGCTTGATACGTCTCCAACGTATCTATAATTTTTTATTGTTCCATGTTATTATATTATCTGTTTTGGATGTTTTATATGCATTAATATGATATTTTATATTATTTTTGGGACTAACTTATTAACCTAGAGCCCACTGCCAGTTTCTATTTTTCTCCTTGTTTTTCAGTTTTACAGAAAAGGAATATCAAACGGAGTCCAAACGGAATAAAACTTCCGCGATGATTTTTCTTGGACTAGAAGACATCCACAGAACTTGGAGAGGGGGCCAGACGATGGCCAAGGAGGCCACAAGCCACCTAGGCGCGCCCAAGGGGACGCCCTTAGGGCTTGTGGGCCCCTCGGGTTTCCTCCAACCCTAATTTTTGCTCCATAAATACCCAAATATTCCCAAATCATCAGAGGCATCCACCAAAATACTTTTTGGCTGCAAGCTTCTGTTCCCATGAGATCCCATCTTGGGGCCTTTTCTGGCACCCTGCCAGAGGGGGATTCGATCACAGAGGGCATCTACATCAAATCTATTGCCCTTCCGATGAAGCATGAGTAGTTTACCACAGACCTAGGGGTCCATAGCTAGTAGCTAGATGGCTTCTTCTCTCTCTATGATCTTCAATACCATGTTCTCCTTGATGTTCTTGGAGTTTTGTCCGATGTAATATTCTTTTGCGGTGTGTTTGTCGAGATCCGATGAATTGTGGATTTATGATCAGATTATCCATGAATATTATTTGAGTCTTTTCTGAACTCTTTTATGCATGATCAAATATCTTTGTATTTCTCTTCGAATTATCGGTTTGGTTTGGCCAACTAGATTGGTTCTTCTTGCAATGGGAGAGGTGCTTAGTTTTGGGTTCAATCTTTCGGTGTCCCCACCCAGTGACAAAGTAGGGGTAGCGAGGCACATATTCTATTGTTTCCATCAAGGATAAAAATATGGGGTTTTCATCATATTGCTGGAGTTTATCCCTCTACATCATGTCATCTTACTTAAGGCGTTACTCCATTCTTATGAACTTAATACTCTAGATGCATGCTGGATAGTGGTGGATGTGTGGAGTAATAGGAGTAGATGCAGAATCGTTTCGGTCTACTTGACACGGACATGATGCCTACATTCATGATCATTGCCTTGGATATCGTCATAACTTTGTGCTTTTCTATCAATTGCTCTACATTAATTTGTTTACCCATCGTATGTTTTCTTTCAAGAGAGAAGCCTCTAGTGAAACCTACGGCCCCGGGTCTATTTTCCATCATATATTTTCAGACTTATAAACCAAAAAACCCCAAAATACCATGCTGTGATTTATTCAGATTTACTTTAGTTTGCCTTTTTATTTATCTTTTATACCTATCTCTATTAGATCTCACTCTTGTTCGAGACCGTGAAGGGAATGACAACCCCTTTTTCGCGTTGAGTGTAAGTGTTTGTTAGTTTGTGCAGGTGCATAGATTGGAGACTTGCTTATGCCTCCTACTGGATTGATACCTTGGTTCTTAACTGAGGGAAATACTTATCTCTACTTTGCGCATCACCCTTTCCACTTCAAGGGAAAAATCAACGCAAGCTCAAGAAGTAGCAGTTTGCCACAATCATTGTTTGCTGGACGCACCTTTTGAGAGAGACACACATTCTTCATGATTTGTTAGAATGCTCTATGTGCTTCACTTATATTATTCGAGTTAAGCAGTTGCTCATGTGCTTCACTTATATCTTTAGAGCACAGCGATTGTTATATTTTATAGATATCATTTGCACTCTCATGCTTCACTTATATCTTTTTGAGAATCTATAAATAGGAAGTGGTAATTTGCACGGGTTATATGACTAGTCCAAAAATGATAGGTATATAAGAGTGATATAATAAAAAAATTCATGCGGATCACTGAATAAGAAGTGTATGATTTAATAATATTGATGTCGTAATATGAAATGGTATTGGTCCATAATAATTAGTTTGTAGAAATATCGATATTAAAGATGGTTATTAACTACTCAATTAAGTAGGTCATGTTATAACCGGAATGTTGGAGACTTGTATTCCTTGTTGAAATCCTTTGTGTTGCCTGAATCGGGGGCGCGCGATTGTTAACTCCTACGAACCTCCTCCCTAGGGGCATGCGAGTAGTACTTTGCTTCAAGGGAAAATAGGCTTCTCAACAAGTACTTGAGTTCTTTATGACTAATGTGTGTTTATGGACAAAAGCACTTCCACCTATCCATATTTTTCTAGCCTCTTTGATACCGTGCATTGCCCGTTCTCACCTGGAGACTTGGTGCAAACTTCGCCGGTGCATCCAAATCCCATGATATGGCACACTCTAGCACACATAAGCCTCATTATATCCTGCCTAAAAAAGCCACCATACCCTACCTATTATGACATTTGCATAGCCATTCAGAGATATATTGTGATGCAACTTCCACCATTACTATTTACATGACTTGCATGTTCATAGTCATATTGCTTTCCATGATCATAGAGCTGAGATGATATTTGTGACACAGCCACCGTTCATCATTGCAATACATGTTATGTTGGATCATTGCACATCCTTTTACATCGCCAGAGGCATTCATATAGAGTCATATTCCTTCTATTTTGTAGAGTTGCAAGTAAATAAAAGTGCGATGATCATCATTATTAGAGTGTTGCCCCTACCCGTGAGGAAAAGGATGGTGCAGACTAATGAGTCCTCAAAAAAGTGGGACAAGGTCCATGAGACTATTCTAAAAAATGAGGGAAAATAAGAAAAAAAAGAAAATGAATAAAAGAGAGAAAAAGAGAGAGGGGCACACTACTTTTCCACACTTATGCTTCAAAGTAGCACCATGTCCTTCATATTGAGAGTCTCCATGATTTTTCACTTTCATATACTAATGGTATTTTTTACACTATATAACCTGGCTTGCATATTCTGATGATGGGCTTCCTCAAATGTCCGAGGTCTTCATGAGCATGAAAGTTGGATGCACACCCACTTAGTTTCAGCAGTGAGCTATCATACACTTATATGCCATCCAAAGTGGTAAGTCCATGGCTCATGCTCATGTATTGAGTGGAGTTGAAAATGCTGAAGCGAGAAAAAGTATGATACAATTGCTTTGTTTGGCGTCGGGGTGCTCATGATTTGTATTTGTGTGAGGAAGACGGAGTCATGCCATTCTTACATAATTAAATAAGTATGGATAATATTCATTAAATATCGTATATTTTGAAGAGTAATGATTATTTTCTAGTATTCATGGATATTATGATGTTGATATTAATTACTTCATCGCTTCTCAAACATTCATACCATAAAAAGATTACACGATAAGACATGTTAGGTAGCATTCAACATCAAAAGTTCTGTTTTTATCATTCACCTACTCAAGGATGAGTATTAAGCTTTGGGATGCTAATACGTCTCCGACGTACCTATAATTTTTAATTGTCTCGTGCTATTATATTATCAATCTTATACGCTTTTATGCAAATTTATACCATTTTTGGGAACTAACCTATTAACCCAGTGCCTAGTGCTAGTTGTTGTTCTCTGCATGTTTTTGGTTGTATAGAAAATCTCTACCAAATGGAGTCCAAACATGGAGAAACTTTTTGACGATTTTTTTAGGATCAGGAGGGACCCTAGAAGCTTCTGGGGAGGACCAGAAGCCAGACGAGGAGACAACAAGGCAACAGGGCGCGCCATGATGTCTTGTGAGCCCCTCGTGGCTCCATCTGACCTAATTCTAGCGCTATTTGTCCCAAATATTCCAAAAACCCCAGTGTGAGACCAGAAAAAATTATTCCGCTGCCACAAGCCTCTGCTCTTCCGTGATCCCATCTGGACGCCTTCGTCGGTATTCTGCTAGAGGGGGAATCGATCATGGAGGGCCTCTACATCAACCTTGCCGCACCTCCGATGATGTGTGAGTAGTTCCTCACCGGACCTATGGGTCAATAGCAGTAGCTAGATGGCTCTCTCTCTCTGATCTTCCATACAATGTTCTCTTCGGAGATCGATTTGATGTAATCTTTTGTGGTGCATTTGTTGGGATCCGATGAATTATGGGTTTATGACCAGATTGTTCTTTGCAAGTAATTGATTTATGTCTGAACTTTATTATGTGTGATTGTTATAGCTTTGTATTTCTCTATGATCTATCTATTTGGTTTGGCCAACTAGATTGATTTATCTTTAGTGGCAGAGATGCTTTGTGGTAGGTTCAATCTTGTGGTGTCCTCACCTCGTGACAAAAGGGGTGGCGAGGCATGTATTGTATTGTTGCTACTAAGGATAAAATGACGGGGTTTGATTATATTTATTGGTTTTATTCTGTCCATATTATGTCATCATGCTTCAAACATTGCTCTGTTTGTTATGAACTTAATACCTTAAGATGCATGCTGGATAGTGATACGTCTCCAACGTATCTATAATTTTCGATTGTTCCATGCTATTATATTATCTGTTTTGCATGTTTAATGGGCTTTACTAAGCACTTTTATATTATTTTTGGGACTAACCTATTAACCGAAGGCCCAGTGCAAATTGCTGTTTTTTTTGCCTATTTCAGTGTTTCGCCGAAAAGGAATATCAAACGGAATGAAACCTTCGGGAGAGTTATTTTTGGAACAAACATGATCCAGGGGACTTGGAGTGGACGTCAAGAAAGAAGCTAGGAGGCCACGAGGCAGGGAGGCGCGCCTGCCCCCCTGGGCGCGCCCCCACCCTCGTGGGCCCCTCGCAGCTCCACTGACCTACTTCTTCCTCCTATATATATCCATATACCCCAAAAACATCCAGGAGCACCACGAAACCCTATTTCCACCGCCGCAACCTTCTGTACCCGCGAGATCCCATCTTGGGTCCTTTTCCGGCGCTCCGCCGGAGGGGGAAACAATCACGGAGGGCTTCTACATCAACACCATGGCCTCTCCGACGATGTGTGAGTAGTTTACCATAGACCTTCGGGTCCATAGTTATTAGCTAGATGGCTTCTTCTCTCACTTTGGATCTCAATACAAAGTTCTCCTCGATCTTCTTGGAGATCTATTCGATGTAATTCTTTTTGCGGTGTGTTTGTCGAGATCCGATGAATTATGGGTTTATGATCAAGATTATCTATGAACAATATTTGAATCTCCTCTGAGTTCTTTTATGTATGATTTAATATCTTTGCAAGTCTCTTCGAATTATCAGCTTGGTTTGGCCTACTAGATTGATCTTTCTTGCAATGGGAGAAGTGCTTAGCTTTGGGTTCGATCTTGCGTTGCTCGATCCCGGTGAAAGAAAGGGAAATGACACGTATTGTATTGTTGTCATCGAGGATAAAAAGATGGGGTTTATATCATATTGCTTGAGTTTATCCCTATACATCATGTCATCTTGCCTAATGCGTTACTCTGTTCTTATGAACTTAATACTCTAGATGCATGCTGGATAGCGGTCGATGTGTGGAGTAATAGTAGTAGATGCTGAATCGTTTCGGTCTACTTGTCGCGGACGTGATGCCTATATACATGATCATGCCTAGATATTCTCATAACTATGCACTTTTCTATCAATTGCTCGACAGTAATTTTTTCACCCACCGTAATACTTATGCTCTCTTGAGAGAAGCCACTAGTGAAACCTATGGCCCCCGGGTCTATTCTCCATCATATGAGTTTCCAATCTATTTTACTTTGAAATCTTTCCTTTCAATCTTTATCATAAAAAATACCAAAAATATTTATCTTATTATCTCTATCAGATCTCACTTTTGCAAGTGGCCATGAAGGGATTGACAACCCCTTTAATTATCGTGTTGGTTGCAAGGTTCTTATTTGTTTGTGTAGGTACGAGGCGACTTGCGTGTAGTCTCCTACTGGATTGATACCTTGGTTCTCAAAACTGAGGGAAATACTTACGCTACTTTGCTGCATCACCCTTTCCTCTTCAAGGGAAAAGCCAACGCAGTGCTCAAGAGGTAGCAGATAGTGGTCGAGGGGTGGAGTATACTAGTAGATGCAGAACCATTTTAGTCTACTTGTCACGGACGTAATTCCTATGTACTGATCATGCCATGAATAACATCATAACTATGCGCTATTCTATCAATTGCCCAACAGTAATTTGTGTACCCACCATTTGCTGTGTTCTTGAGAGAGATGCCTCTAGTGAAAGCTATGCCCCCTGGGTCTACTTAAATCATATTACTAAAACCCTAAATACCTTTCTGCAATTTATTTTATTTTATTTTGCAATTTATATATCTCCTACTACCATATCTAAACCTTGAAAATAAGGTATACAAGGGGATTGACCACCCTCTTGCCCATGTTGGGTGCAAGTATTTGCTCTTGTGTGTGTAGGTACTGCTAAACGTCGTTTGCGTGAATCTTCTGCTAGTTCGATAAACCTTGGTTCTTTACTAGGGAAATACTTTCTCCTTCTATACTACTTCACCCTTCCTATTCGGGGAAATCCTAATGCCTATCACAAGTAGCAAATATCAACCTGAGGTTTGGTACAAATATTGAACACAAGAGATGAACTAGGGTTTGGAGATGAGATGGTGCTGATGAAGATGTTGATGAACATGATGATTCCACGATGAGAGAAGTGTTGTCACCATGGATTGGGACGCGGTGTTCCTCCATGAACGGGGCTACCAAGCCTGGCAAACACCATCATGTGACTGCCGAGGTGGCCGAAGATCTACTGAGAGACATGGATGCTACTGATAGGAAGCGAGAGAGGTTGACAGGGAGGGAGGGAGAGAGTGAGAGGGAGTTGAATGAGGATGATGGCGGTTTGGTTGTATTGGAGTGAGGATTTTGGAGCTGCTTAAATCATGGTTGGAGACGAGGAGGTTCCCGTTATAGTTTGAAGGACGAGCCATACCGATCATGCGTCGTGTTGTCCAGATCTAATAGCAGCACAAAGACATGACCGTTCATTGCTTCCATTTGCTTTCTTGGTATACTTTTCAAAAATAACTACAACATGCTTGTGTTCATCACTCATTTGATGTCGCAATAGTACTAGAAAAATACAGGACATTTTACATACCAAAAGTTTACATTCACAAATTAGATGATTTTCCATACCAAACTTGTACACCATGTGGTTGTTGCATGCAAAGAATCTCCGTTTATAATTCTGATGTCTAACAGTGGTCAACCTACTTTTCATGCTCACACCATATCGGAAACGAGTACTCAAAATTCTTAAATCGCTAGAACTGTTTCAAAAAGTTGGTCATGGATTTTCTGAAAGTCCTCATACTATTTCTGAAAGTCCTTACAAATATTTTTGAAAGTGTTCAGACCATTCACAAAAAGCATTTTCAGGAACTTAACAAGGATACAAGCACATATTTTTACATAAAGTACCATGCAATTGTACATCACCACACCACTATGTTCAATGTAAATAAATAATACAATGCACACAACATCTTTGACCTACTACAATCATAGTTAGAACATATGTTCGCTCAATCTAAATTAGCATACTATTAGTTGAATGTACACATCCAAGTTCTAGCAATTCACCAACCATAGTTTCCCTTCCTGCCCTTCCAGTCGCTCGAAGATCCTCGTCTTTGTTTTTACAGGGGCGGAGCCGTTCCCTCGATGGTGGTTGGAGAAGGTGACATAGCCCGTACTTAATGATTAGGATCCTACGTATAACTCGTAGCTAACATACCCATATTTTGCTGCGTACTCGAGGCGCAGCAGGGAAAGAGGCGTCCACTTCCAGTACCGATTCTTGTCCTTTGGTAATAATTTCTTCTTGTTCTTGTACGCGGGATGGATGATGGCCGCTACAAGGTCACCCATGGAGTCCCTTTTCTCCACCACCTTTGATACATCAATGCTTTTGGATGTCGACGTGGTGCTCCTCCGGAATTCTGATCCATGCACGGGCAAGCACGATCTTATTGCACCTGGTGTCAATGCTAGCGAAAGTTATCGCTTTGCATCGCAGGAATTCAGCCAACACCTGGCACCACTCAGACCTTCAGTAGTGGTACACGAGGACATGCCCGTGTGTGGCGAGTTGCACGACGGTGACTGTTACTTGTGAGCTGCATAGAGATTTCCCCGAAGAGGAGAGGATGATGCAGTATAGTAGAGATAAGTATTTCCCTCAGTTAAGAACCAAGGTTATCAATCTAGTAGGAGAGCCCCTTGAGACCTCGTTAGCAACACCTACACACAAAAGAGCAAATACTTGCACCCAACGCGATCAAGGGTGTTGTCAATCCCCTTGGCGGTTATTTGCAAGAATCAATTGATAGTGATAGATCGATAAAATAAAACACAATATAAAATAACGGTAAATAAATCACAGCAAGGCATTTTTGAATTTAATATATGATAAAGTTAGACCCCGGGGACATCATTTTCACTAGAGGCTTCTCTCTCGAACAAAAAGCATACAGTGGGTAAACAAATTACTGTTGGGCAATTGATATAAAAGTGCATAGTTATGACAATAGTCAAGGCAATGATCATGTATATAGGCATAATGTCCGAGACAAGTAGACCGACTCCTGCCTGCATCTACTACTATTACTCCACTCATCGACCGCTATCGAGCATGCATCTAGGTATTAAGTTCATGAAAAACGGAGTAATGCCGTAAGCAAGATGACATGATGTAGACAAAGTAAACCCAAGCAATATGAATAAACCCCGTCATTTTCCCCTATAATGGCAACAATACAAATACATGTCATGTCCCCGTCTATCACTAGGATTGAGCACCGCAAGATTGAACCCATTACAAAGCACCTCCCCCATTATAAGATAAATCAATCTAGTTAGCCAAACCAAACGGATAGACCAAATAGAAATACAAAGCTATAATAATCATGCATAAAATAATTCATAGAACACTCAATTAATATTCATGAATAATCTGATCATAAACCCAGAATTCATCAGATCCCAACAAACACGCCGCAAAATAAGATTACATCGAATAGATCTCCAAGAACATGGACGAGAAAATTGTATTGAAGATCAAAGAGAGAGAAGAAGCCATCTAGCTACTAGCTATGGACCCATAGGTCTATGGTAGACTACTCACACATCATCGGAAGGGCGGAAAGGTTGATGTACAAGGCCCTCCGTGATCGATTCCCTCTCCGGTAGAGTACCAAAAAGGCCTCCAGATGGGATTGCGGAAGAACAGAAACTTGCGGCGGAGGAAAAAGTATTTTGGGTGGCTCTCTGATGTATTGGGAATATTTGGGAATTTATAGAGGTGGAATTAGGTCAAGATGTGCCATGAGGGGCCCACAAGCCTGGAGTGTGCACCACCGGAGCTTGTCGCTCCCTCGTGGCTCTTCAGGTCTTGTCCCAGACTTTCTAAGGTCCCTTCTGGTCCAGAAAAATTAATTCGAAGTTTCTTCTCCATTTGGACTCTGTTTGATATCGATTTTCTGAAAAGCCAAAAACAAGAAAAAACAACAACAATTGGCACTGGGCACTAGGTTAATAGATTTGTCCCAAAAAATGATATATAATTGCATATAAAACATCCAAGATTGATACTATAATAGCATGGAACAATAAAAAGATTATAGATACGTTGGAGATGTATCAGCGACCCCTTGTTGTCTATAGTTGAACATATGGGTGTACTCGAGGTCGAGGCCAACGAACTTGTTCTTCTCCTCCTGGAGCCATTGCTCGTGCATGCCGATGATTTGCTCCACATTCTCTGGCTCGTTGGTGTACACCACCTTCAACACGGTCGTGCCATGTGCAGTGATGTGGTGGGTCTCTGTTGTTAGTTTCTTGTCGTCCATGGCTGCAGGGGTGGTGGGGTTTGTGGCGGACGACAAGGAAGGGCCGAGGAAGAAGATGCAAAGGATGCGGTAAAAGGAATGCAATCTTTAATTTGTCATGCAAAAAAGCTAACCGACCAGAGCAGTTGGGACGTCGTTCGGCGATTCCATGAGTCACGGGAATCAGGCGTCTGTTAGAGCAAAAAATGATGGGATTGGAACAATATATTTTGTATCGTGGCAACATTGCATGCTCAACGTGGCGGCTTGTGCGCGGTCCTGGTATGGCACGTTGCACTATTTTTTAAACAGATATCTAAAATTATGACGTGAAAACTGGCACAGTAAATATTTTGTAACCAATCATTACACTTCACATGATTAACGTGCTTTCATCAAGATACTTGCAGGAGAAAAATTTCTGTGCATTGCAAACCTATTGGGCTCACCTTACTTATGCGATGAACATCCTCACACTTGAACAACATGAACAATCACCTATGCCAGCACCTTCCCACATGCAAAGTATGATCTCAAAGTATGTGTAACATCCCAATTTTCAATTTGGATGTTATACATAGGTCATCATATGCATATCATATTTTATCTGCATTTCGGTTGTGATCCCAGAAATCTTAAGCAACTCAAGGACCCAAGGAGAGAGTTGGAGATTTCATAAATTTTCATATTTGAATTTTCTCAAATTTGAAAAGAGGATCAATTTGGTTTTAATATTTTTCTCTCCAAATATTTCTAATATGAAAAATAAAAGAGAGAAGATAACATGAATTCTTCAAAAAAAGAGGAATATTGGAGGAAAATTTTTAAAATCAAATAAATATTTTATTTGGACTTTTAATTGCTATTTTATTTGAATTAGAAAAATATGCATTTTTAGGCCAGAAAAATGTTCACTTTGTTCTAAATATTTTATTTAGACGGTGAAAATTATTTTTGGCATTTTTAGAATTTTTTTATATTTTATTAGGATTTTTCTTTGTTGAAATTTATTTATTCAAAAAAAAGTTTCCGCCCGACTCGGCCGAAGGCCCAGCCGAGCCGGGCCGCAGCCAGCGCCGCCACCGCCTCCCCGGGCAGGAGAGTCCGCGCCAACGCACGCTGCCGCGCCGCCACCCGCGACGCCGCCCCACCTCGCCGTTGCTCGCCGCCGCCGTCGGAATCCCACCGCCGCCCGCCGCGTCTCGCCATCAGTCAAACCCCCACTAACGGTATAAAAACGTTCGGTTTTTTTCGGTTTTCTCCGGTTTAGTTTTTTTTAGGGTTTTCTCTTGGTTTTTCGTTCGGATCTAATTAGCGGACGTTCGTCTGTTAATCCGCGGTAGCGAAGGTTTTCGTTCGTTTGTCTCTGTTAGCGAACGTTCGTTCGTTAGATTTTTCTTTTTATTTTATTTTCGGCCAAAGACCTATCCGCGATTATTTTTATCGCAGATTAGCCCCTGATCTTCAAACCCTCGCAGCTTTTTGCTCGTTTGTCCAAATCCAGTGAAACCAACGCCAAAATCTTCGTCTCGGACCCCTCTTTCTAGTTAACCAACTTGAACATGATTCTGACAATTTAAAATTTGGTTTCAAGCAGATTTGAATTCGAACTTCTTATCATCGTAGTTTGAGTTTCGTAGCTCCGATTCGATTGATTCTTTTTGCAAATCGAAGCTCTTTAGTTAAACTTTTAGTTTGGACTTTTTCATCTGAATTTTAGCCTTGTATATATGCTTGAGTGCTTATGTATGCTATTGTTTGTTTGCGATAGAGTTTTCGGAGTGCGAAGCGTGCTACTACGAGTCACTAGGGTTTTCAGATCGTCAGCAAGGCAAGTAACACTTTGATCATACCCCTTTATTACCCCGTTTTTATGCATTAGTTTCCATCCTCAAACATTTCATGAGTAGGATCTGATTAACATGTGGGTTTGGGAAGTAGTTGATGAGGTACAACCTATTATCCTTTATAACAAACCTTGGGAGTTACTTCTACGTTATGCTGCTATGCTATGCTCGTAGAGGTGGTTTGGTTTGACTGATCCATGACAGACGTGAGAGTTGTTAATTAATGGTTAAACTTAAGGTGGCTACTTTAATACACATCTGGGTAGATTGGTTGAGGCACCCTGGAGCACCCAGTGGTTGTTTGGGTACCTTGAGCAATCCAGCGCTGTCCTTGGATATCCCGGAGTACCCATGTGATCATCCTATGGTTCGCCACCCAGGCTCAAAGGGACCATAAGATTATTCATGCTAGAAACTTCCGTGTGCAGCCACAAGCCATTATGGGATCTGGCATAGTTGAGTAAGTTGTGGGAAACCTTTCCATGATGGGCTAGCAGATGTAGGGGATTGTAGGTGTACCGGCCTATCTATCGGTTAAGGGGAGACCTCTTCAGAAAGACTGTGTCTCGGTCGTCCGTTTCTCAAACGTCATGCAGTGCGAGAAATTCAACGGAGGAGATCGAGTCTTGTGGGGAAAAGTGCGCAAACCTCTGCAGAGTGTACAAATCAATCATGGTTAGCCATGTCCCCGGTTATGGACATCTTGAGTATCTGGTACTTGAATTATATATTTGATCTCATCACTTTACTTAATTAATTTTGTTGGGTTATAACTATTATTTTGGGATTGAGTTGGAGGAACCTTCTCAATGTTTATCAACCAACTTTGTAGATAAATAAATTATATTCCTTTGCAGTAGGGAAAAATTAGCTTTACGCAAAAAATGATAACCATAGAGCATTCACCAGCCATATATGCATGTAGTGATAGCTGTTATCTTGTTCATTGCTCTACTGTGTTATCTTGCCAGCATATTCCATGTGCTGACCCATTTCGGGCTGCAACGTGTTACATTGCATACTTTTCAGACAAAGAGTAAGGTGCGCTAGGTCGTTGTCGTGCACTCAGCTATGCCGTTGGAGTTGATGGACTCATTTACCTTCGATGCTTCCGAAGTTATCTTATTTAGATGGCCTTAAGCCATATTATTGTAATAAGTTCTCTCTTGGGACATTCGATGTAATAAGTGTGTGATTGCACTCTGTTATAAATCCTTTGAGTACAGTGTGTGTCAGCGTTACCGATCCAGGGATGACACTTATACACAGAGATTTGACCATCTGAGGTCAGATCGCTACAGTATGAAGTGACACCCGACACCATAAAATTGAATTTTTAACCACTCATTACACTTCACATGATCAACTTGTTTCTCCAAGATACTTGCACGAACAAAATGTTTGTGCATTACAAACCTATTGGGCTCACCTTACATATGCGATTATAATCCTGACACATGAACAATCACCTATGCCGACACCTTCCCGCATGCAAAGTAGGATCTCAAAGTATGAAGTGATACCCGACACCATAAACTTGAATTTGTAACCACTCATTACACTTCACATGATCAACTTGCTTTCTCCAAGATAATTGCATGAAAAAAATGTTTGTGCATTTCAAACATATTGGGCTTACCTTACATATGCGATGAACATCCTGACACATGAACAATCACCTATGCCGACACCTCCCCGGATGAAAAGTAGGATCTCAAAGTATGACACAATGCATAACCTCAGCTTGCTTGCATGCTGAAATTCCCTAGTGTGATGTACACAATGAATTCTTTTTTGAAACCCTCTCCAGTATGTGCTATGCATCATGAATACGAAGTATGGAGCGTGTTCGGATTCAGACTTTCTCAAATCCTTCCGATGGTAGCACCTTGCAGCATGCAAAGTAGGATATCAAAGTATGATGTGACAACTAGCACCTGGAACTTGAATTTGTGAACAATCATGACACTTCATATGATGAACGTGCTTTCTTCAAGTTACATGCAGGAACAAAATGATTGGGAATTGCTAACCTATTGGTCTCACATTAAATAAGCGAGGAACATGGTACTACTCTACATGAACACATTATGTGAGTAACATGCTGTCACATGAACTGTGTTTTTCATATCATACTGGCCACGACTATGTTGTGAAAATGCTCAAAGTTTATCTGGAAAAAATTACACTAAAGTTCTTTTCATAATATAAAGGAAAAAAATTGAATAAAGTTGAAATCTTGCCTCCCCACTAAACGTCCCTCAAAATTTCCCTTCCCTCCACTCATTTTTGAATGCCCTACGTGCCCACCTAAGCCCAACTCTCCTCAAATTAATACAACCTCTTTTTTCCACAGTAACCAAACCCCTTCCAATAAACGAGCCGCCTCCTCCTATACCTCTCTCTCTCTATACATATATATATATATATATACGCCTCCAAATCCTCCCTCCATGCCGGTGGATCTCGCTAGCTATGGCCACAAATCCTTTGGTGAGGGAGGCACGCACGACGACGTTCAACTTGGCCTCATCTGCTCTACTGGTAAGACTACCCAAAGATCTCATCCTAATTGATGGGTTCTGTTTGCGGTATTTTTTTATTACAATAATAAAAAGTTATGGTTGTTATTCGAGTTACCACTATATGTCATTCCAGCTATGGTTCCTTGAGTATATCTTCCTCCGATTTAGTCTGTATGCTCTTTCAAGATGCTTTTGTTCTCAACTAATCCTTGCTGACAATATACTGATTGCTAGTTTATTTCCTGGATCTTAGAACATGTGCATGCATGTTTCGTCGTTTTGGAATGTGTTATTTCAACACAAGCAACCTCCCCTTCGAAGAAAGGAGACGTAGCCTCCTATCTCCCCCTCTTGGCCTATGGATCCGCTCCCCTCCTGGCCGATGGTTCTGGCTCTGCCACCACAAATCTTTCGGAGAACATGGAGGCACACCCTATGTAACACCCCGGATGTAACTTTCCATATTTGTAACTCCAACTCTTGCCATTTTCGGCTATGTGTTATGATATTCCCTCCGTGGTCGGGTTTTGTTTTTCGTTTTGCATTTTTTCAAGTCATGCATATCATATCATGTCATCATGTGCATCTCATTTGCATACGTGTTCGTCTCATGCATCCGAGCATTTCCCCGTTGTCCGTTTTGCAATCCGGCACTCCCACATGCACCGGCGCACCCCTCTTGTTTCTTTTCGTGAGCAGATGTTGAACATTCTCGGAATGGACCGAGGTTTGCCAAGTGGCCTTGGTATACCACCGGTAGACCACCTGTCAAGTTTCGTTCCATTTGGAGGTCGTTTGATGCTCCAACGGTTAACCGGGTAACCGCAAAGTCCTTTTGTGTGTTGCAGCAAAAAAAAACCTCCAAACAGCCCAAAACCCACTTAAGTCACTTCCATGCTCTCGGTCGTTCGATCACGATCGTGTGGGCGAAAACCGCACTCCATTGGGAGTCTCCTAGCTCCCTCTACCTATAAAAACACCTCCCCCTCTGTCGTGGAATTGTCACGGCAGATGTCCTAGGTGTCAGGACTTAGTCGCGAGGCCAACGCATCTATGCGGTAGCTTGAGAGGGGTTGGGCGGAATCGAGAGACACAACACAAGACAAGGATTTAGACAGCTTCGGGCCCCGGGAAACATCATCCGGTAATAACCCTACATGCTGTTTGAGGCTAGGTCTCATTATGATCATGAGTGAGTCGCCGGTTCGGCCGGCTCTTTGTGTCTAGCCCTAGCGACTGTTTCTTGTTACCTGTCCCTCTTGGGGAGCCCTGCCCCTCCTTATATAAGTTAGAGGGGCAGGTTACATGTGGAGTCCTAATAGGACTAGGACTACTCTATCTTTTCTTACAAGTTGAATACAAGTCCGGGTCTTGCTTCCTCGTAAAGGAAATATTCCTCATGCCTTCCGTCTTAAGCCGGCCCATAATAACATGGGCCGGCCTACTGGGCCTTGGGCCCTTGTCATCTGTCTGACCCGCCGTCGGGGCCATCATTAAATCGCCAGGCTCATGAGTCGCCAATCCTCCGTCGGGTTACGATGAAGCGCCAAGTCCGGCCGGGTCATACTCCCGGCCGGGTCATACCGCGGGGTATATCCCCGACATTAGCCCCCAGTTTAATTTGGATTTATCCATGTTAAACTGATCCTGTAAAATAAACACAAGAACAAACTTGATAGGTTGTGCTCCGGGTTAAAATAAACACAAGAACAAACAAGAACCCTAACCCTTCGCCCTCCGCCGCCACCGGACACGTCCGCCGCCACCGGACACATCCCGCCGCCACCCGACCTCTCCCGCGCTGACACGTGGCAAGCCGCCGCCGAAGCCCGCCAGGCCCGGGGCCGGCCCCCGCGGCCCGGGACGCCGTCGTCGCCGCCGCCTC